>NC_064572.1:87587796-87752796 GCF_937001465.1 Orcinus orca
AAAGCCACTTGCTGGCCAGAGGTGCCCTTCTTACCCTCGGCCTCCAGAACAGAGGTGGTTCCTGGTGGAGTGAAGATTACCTCTAGCTGCTGAAAGGTTCTGGTGCCTGCTGTGACATGAGCCTGGTGGAAGTGGACAGAGCCACGGCTTCCCCCAGAAGGAGACTGGAATGAGAGTGTGCGTGCAAAGAAACCCTCACTTTTGTGTCTCGTTCTGTTTGGGGAGAGGAGGGCTGCGGCTTGCCAGTTAATGAATATCGAATGTTAGAAATGGAACACTGTCAACATTTCTACTGGGCATTTATTTAATCCCTCACCTCCTACAGCGATTCTACTCAAGAAACAAGGCCTTTCCATGGTGCGACCAGCTTGGGGTACTTGTGGCATTGTTTGTCAAATTTAGCTTTCTCGGGTAAACACTACTAAGAACGATACCAATTTCCTGATTTCGGTATTTGTAGGGGTGACCTTGATGAGGGCAAGAGGTATTCGACACCCTTTATACCCGTGGAAAGAAGGCAGGAGACCTCGGTGTGCCGGCTGTCGTCCCGCCTGCGCCCAGCTTGCCTCCCCACCCGGGCTCCTGTGTCCTGAGCGGGCCGGGGCCCAGGGTTTTGTTGCGTATGCCGCTCAGGGGCAGGGTGTGCCAGGGCTGTGTGGAGGTCCAGGTGGAATTCGGGAGGCCCAGAACCGCCCTCGCTCTGACCTGGCGCGCTGCCTGGATGGCTCTGTGGGCGGAGTTTGCTCGGAGCCCCTCCCCTGCGGCTTGACGAGCCTGGTCTGTGCAGGCAGCCCTCGAAGCCATTTCCCGTGTGCCTCTCCCCAGAGAGCCGCCGCCCACCAAGACTGGACCTTTCCTTAGACGCTTATTTCTCCCACAGCTACAATACAGGCGCCCTCAGAGAGCATGTTTCTGCGTTAATTAGTGATGCGGAGGTCCCAGGTGACCAGTAAGTTAACTAGTGTGAGTGAATTTTTTAAAGGTCATTTGACTCTAGGAAACCTGTGTTTTGTTTTGTTTTGTTTTTTTAAAAAAGAAGCATTTTATAGAAATGTTCGATGGCAAAGTAAAATGTAAAGTATTAAATGGATTTTACTATAGTGAACAACTCACCCCTTTTTATGGCATTTGCATCCTCATCCGCTGCATTTAGCCCAGTGTATTTGTCTACCTACTTCTCTGCAAACTGGAAGGTACCAGGCCCCAATGTGAAAACACCAGAGTTATGTGATGATAATTATAATCGAGGAGAAAAGTCATTACGTATAGAATTCATATAGGTAATTTAAATTAGAACCTTCATCCTCAACGCTGTTTGATTCTGTTTTCCCAGATGTTTTTTGTTTCGAATACGGCTTGATTAAAGACAAAATTCACCGATTAAAAGAAAAAACTTGCTGTGCTGAGTGCGAATTCCACATTTTAGCTCTGTGTATTAGTCACAAAGAAGAAAGAAGGATACCTTAATTGTCCAATTTCCGAGCCACCAGGGACCCCAGAATGGACCGAATTTACATCAGTAACTTAACCTAAAAACCCATCAGGTGTTCTCCGGAGACCTTGACACCGAGCAGCCGGTGGCGAGGTGACGTTCAGGGCCAACCAAGATCGCTTTCCTAGTCCGGGTGTTGAGCACCGACAGTAAGTGCCCTGGAGGAGAGTTCTGAGGGAGCTGCTGCTGGAATTGAGGATTCGAGGGGATACTTTATAAGAGTAGTGTGTGGGGAGACCTGTACAAATGGTGGATGTATAAAAGAAGGCCTGAGGACAGGAGAAAGGAGCTCCTGCACGCGCGTCGCAGACCAGCTCTTCTGTCTTCCGCCAGTTGCCCGAGCTCCCGTCAAGCGCCTGTGAAGTCCTGGCCGAGGTATTCGGGCTCTGCGACTCAGGCGTCCCTGCTCTGGCCCCAGGGCCCAGGAGAGATGACGATGGCGTTCCAGTAGAGTGGAGAGAGAAGTGGCCTTGACAGCCAGGCGAGCTGCCTGCCTGCGTGCGGCCCCGGGGTGAC
Source organism: Orcinus orca (assembly GCF_937001465.1). NCBI lineage: Eukaryota > Metazoa > Chordata > Mammalia > Artiodactyla > Delphinidae > Orcinus > Orcinus orca. The sequence continues at coordinate 87,589,805 of NC_064572.1, forward strand.
AGCCCGCCTCCCCGGGAGGAGGGGAGAGGAGTGGTTCAGAGCTCCCGAGGGGGAAGGGGCTGAAGAGAGAAGATGCCTCTGTGCTGTAAATGTGTATGTGGGGAAGGGAGCAAGGAGGCACCAGCACTCGGGGCCCTGTCCCCCGAGGGCTGCTCTTGTCGGCTGTCCCTGCCATGGTGGGAGGCGGGTGCCCGAGGGCCCGCGTCTGTCGGAGCTGAGATGCCCGCTGGGTGCAGAAGGGCCGTCTTCCCCTCGTGGTGCTCTGAGCAGCAGCCCCGGCCGTGGGGCTCACCCTCAGGGTGTCATGCGAGACCCTCCCCCCCAGGCCTGTGCACCCACGGTGCCGTGTCAGCTGGCCACCTACCACCTGCCCTGTCTGAATATTCGAGTTCTTCCTGAGCGGATGCCCGAGGCTTTGGGACTTGTCAGGGAACTTCCAGCTCTGTCTTCAAGTTGTTTCCCAAACCGTGTGGGCTGGGGGCCCCGGGAACACCCTGCCTGGCCCCAGGCCACGTGTCTCAGTCCGCTTGGGCCGCTGTAACGGAAATACAACGGACATGTATTTCTCATGGTTCTGGACGCTGGGAAGTCCGAGATCACAGAGCCGACGCACTCGGTGTCTGGTGAGGGCCCGCCGCCTGGATGGCTGTCTTCTCACTGTGTCCTCACAGGGCCGAAGCGGGGGAGGGAGCTCTCTGGGGTCTCACTCTTCCCATTCATGGGGGCTCCACCCCCATGACCTAATCACCCCCCCCCCAAACGCTCCACCTCCCAGTTAACCTTGGGGGCTAAGATTTCAACATGTGCGTTCTGGCGGGGGGGGGGGGGGACACAGACATTCAGACCGTAGCACGTAGCACTGGGGAATCTGCCTTCCGCTGAGGAACTCTCCAGAGTGATATCCAGAATGATACCAGGTCGTGCTGATTTTGTCGCACCTCATCTGTCCACTGTGATAGAGATGATAACATTCAAGTTTTTATAGTGCCTTTCGTTGTGATGCCCTCTAGGTACCTTCCTCACATCAAGAATCTGCTCTGTTAAGGACTTCACTTCAGGCCGTTGACAAATAGTGCACAAGGTACCACCACAGGGTCTGCTCTTTGAAGTTAATTTTAAAATAATCTGAATTTTAAAGTTAAAAGGAACCTTATAGGCCTACAGAATCAGCATCCTTAAGTCTCTGTCCTTTTATATTTGACAGCCAAACATTTCCAGTTTCCAGTCTTCTCAGGATCACCAGCATATCCTCTTGATGTAGAAATACCGTGGATTTATTAATAGTAAACAACTCAGTTTTGCGCACATCCTAAATAAAACATTTGGATCCTGTAAGTAGCATAGATGTTATATCGGGTAAAGGCTGGATCCCTCCGCAGATCACTAAGGCGCTGCCGGGACAGTCCCCTTGGGAAGCGTGGGCTGTAGGAAAACCTGCGCACCAGACTGGCTTCTGACCGCGGAGATGAGATCTGATCTGACCTCCCTGATATGGGCCTAGACTTGGAGCACCTGTGGGTTGGCTCACCCCACGCAGGACTTGAGGCAGCTTGTGAAATTGCCTAATACAGTAGGAAATGTAAAAGGTCGGGGAAACACACCTGATGATGGGGGAAGGCTTGGAAACAGGATGGACAGCGGGGTGACTTGCCATAGTCTTCAGGGAAGAATCTAGAAAAAATGGTATAGATGACCGTATTTGCAAAGCAGAAGTAGAGACACAGACGTAGAGAACAAATGTATGGATACCAAGGGGGAAAGGCCGGGTGGGAGGAATTGGGAGGCTGGGATCGATGCCATGTATAAAATAGACAACGGAGGGGAGTATAGTGTGGCGCACGGGGAGCTCTACGCAGTGCACTGGGGTGTCCTAAATGGCAGGGAAACCCGAGAGCGAGGGCATATATGTCTGCGCATGGCTGATGCATTTTGCTGTGCAGTGGAAGCGAACACAACATCCGTAAAGCAGCTGTACTCCAATAAAAATTCATTAAAAAAAAAAAAGTCTGTTTCTGCCTCGCAGTCCAGGGGTACATGGGGAGTGAGCGGCAGAGAGGTCCAGTATGAAGAGGGAAGGAGAAGCCAGGGCCCAGGGTCCTGAGCCGGGGGCCCATCCGGGAAGGAGCCACCCAGCAGTCAGGGAGCCTGGGGGCCCTCAGAGACCCCCTGCTCCAGCCACAGCCTCGACCAAGCAGCAGCCTGTGCAGGCCAAGCGGGTGCAGAGCAGAGCGAGAGCTGTGCCCAGCTGGGGCTCCCGGGCCAGAACTGCCCCCCGGCTCTCTCCCGCCCTGTTGGCCACGCAGCCCCCGCCCTGCCTCCTGCCCGAGTTCTCAGGTACTGTGGGCGTGAGGGTGAGATCCGTAAGTAGCCTGCAGTTCTGCACCTGAGCAGGCCTCCGAAAGGGTTGTGTGGGAGACCGGCTCTGACATCCGCCACAGAGAGGCCTGAGGTGGCCCAGCATCCGGGGGGCCTGTCGTGTTAGAGGAGACACGGTCACCTTCTCCCTTCCTTCCTTAGTAACATTTGTTCGCTGTTCTGTTAAACATGTCGGGAGCGCCAAGCCTGCCTGCCGCCGTGCGCCTGAGGCTCCGCAGGGCCGGAGCGGTGGGCCTCAGCTGGCTGGGTGGAGGCCCTTGAGGACACAGGCTGCACGTGGGCGGGTAAGCCCCCTGGAGAGCCCGGGGGCGCGTGAGGGGCAAAAGCCACGCCAGCGGGGGGGTGGCATGGAGGAGAGTCTCCAGGACAGGACGAGGCCTCCACCTGCCAAGACCACTTCCCGAGGCAAGTGGGGTCTCCGTAAGCGACACCTGAGGGTGAGGGGCTGGGTGGACGTACGGGGTGTGGTCAGCGGACAGGCCGCTTGCTTCTAAAAATGTCTAATGGAAACCAACTCTCCTTCCAAGTCGTGAGAACTAGTGGAAATCACTTACGATGACTTCGGAGATTCCTTCCTCCTGAGGGCCGTCCCCGGAGCAGAAGGGAACATGCATGTGCAGCATGGCCCAGGGCGTGCTGCAGGGGTGGCGCCTGCCCAGCCCCACGCCCTCCACGCGTCCGGCCCTCGCCCTGCTGGGAAGGCCGGGGCTGGGCCTTGTGCTGAAAGGCGCTTGTGTTTGAGGAGGTTCGCACGCACCCCGACAGTGCAGACAGAGCGGCAGCCGCCGGCTTGGGACGTGGCTCAGGCAGTGCCCAGCCGTGGCCCCGACGCCCTCAGGGCTGTGGGCCAGGCCATGTCTGTGGCCATCCCCACACAGGGAGAAGAGGTTTGGCTCGCTGGCAGCCATGTTGGTCCCATTCATATCTCTTCAGGCTTGGTTACCCAGCACTTGCTTGGCGAAAAGTTAGGGACACGTTTCTTTCACAAATCATAATTTTTGAACTTGCACGAGCTCTGATTTCCTGAGGTGCTGGCTCCTGCAATTCTGGATAGTCGCGACCTAGAAGTGGACAGGAAGGGCCAGGTGGGAATCTTCTCGTTTCAGTGTCAACATCTAGGTCTTTAATTCCTTTTGACCGTGGTATGAGAGCTTTCTCTGGTGCTTTGGGGTTTATTCAGATGTGACTTGTCTGGGTGAAGTGATTGGCATGAGCAAACATGGGGTGAGCTTGCAAAACACTTGGTAGTCTTTTAAAAAAGAGAAAAATATAAATGTATATCATTTTTAACAGTAAATGCAGGGAGGGAGTGTCCCTCAGTATAGCTGCCGGTGGTAATTACACGAGCGAGAGGGAATTTCACTTTGGGTGGATTTGGGATTTCTGTTGATGCGTATACTCACTGCATCTTGCAGAAAACACGCTGTAAACACAGGAGCATGTGCAGTTTCTGGGGAAGAGGTGCAGTAACGAGGCAGAGGCATTGATTTTACATTGAAGGAGTGTGGGCGAGAGGTAACAGTTCTGTTTAAATTAGCCAGCAACAGCAGGCAGTCCCAGAGAAGCAAGCTGGGCAGCAGAAACCGCTGTCCTCGCCCTGATTCTGAGTTCAGATCACAGAGGAGTCAGTTCTCCAAGACCAGCCCTGTACTCGCCATAGCACAGATGCAAACTCTTAGTCTCAGGGGAACTCGGATGAAAAGCCAGAGAGAGATCAAGGCACCTCGTGCCAGATGTCCCTGCCGGAGTTTCCTTTGGACTTAGCAGCACCGTCTGCCTCACGTAGAATATCGTATATTATACACTTAACAGGAACTGTCTGGGCTGCAGTTCGGTCAGTGTGCTGCTTCATCCGTGGCAGAAGGGCCGCAAGGACCATACTCGCTGTGAGCCCGTCATGTATCAGTGTCTCCCAAGCTGTGAACACAGTGGTCCTCCTGGTGTACTGGCTCCTCTGGAGGCCTTTGGCCCTCCTTCCCAGGGCACTCAAGGGTGATACACACCTCAAGGGCTTGTCAAACAATGGTCAGTGTCCCCGTTCTGGGGAGGGAGTTTTCCATAACGCTCAGACCCAATTTGAAATTTAACCTTAATGTTCCATAGAAACAGCACGATAAAAAGGCTCCCTAACTAGCCCCAAAGAACTTCTTCAGGAAGACAGCGAAAACGGTGATACTTCATTTTCCAGTGGCCAAAGCCAGCAGAGCTCCTGTGAGTCCCATGGGCTTTGTGAAGCAGGTCAGGGATTTGTCACCATGTCCTAAGTTCCAAATGACTATAAAGGGCCCCACGGAATACAGACTTCTCCCTCATTTGGAGACACAAACCTTATCCTGGGGACTTGCTGTGTTTACCTGCCTGCGGCCCCGGAGCTTTGGTTCTCTTGATGGTGGTTAAGTGCTGGTCAGTATTTCCTACCAGCCTGATACATTCCGTTGAACATGCAGGAATCACATGTGTGTGACCAACTATTTATTGGCAAGTAATTTTTTTGTGAAACATGCCAGAGATATGCCAGCTTTGTTTAATTCATTTAACAAATACTTAATGAGGACCTACTGCATTCTAGGGATACAGGGGTCCAACAAACAAAACGGATAAAAAACCGTGCATGCATATAAAGGTGCTTATAATCTTGGCTGGGGGTGGAGATGGGGTGGGCGGGAGCGAGACAGAATTAATACATAAACTCCATTTAATGTCTCCTATGAGTGCTGGGGGAACTCTCCAGCAGGAGGGGTGGGATGAGTGCCAGGGAGAGGGGTGTCCTTGACCTAAGGTGATTGGAGGCCTTGCTGAGGAAATGACCTTTGAGTGAGGTCCTGGAGGAAGAAGCTGTGCTGGAAGGGACAGCCGGACCAGCTCTTCCCCAGAGGGAGGGGAGCCCAGGAAGGCCCTGGGCTTCTTGTGCCTGCGGGAGCCCCATGCTGAGACCTAGCCGTGTAACCTGAGCATTCCCCACCCTCTGAGTGAGGAGTCCCCATCTCAGGGGTGCAAAGTCTCGGCCAGGTTTTCCCTAATTGGCACCCCATCCTATTTTCTTTGTTGTTGTTGTTGTTTTTGTTTTGCGGTACGCGGGCCTCTCACTGCTGCGGCCTCTCCTGTAGCAGAGCACAGGCTCCGGACGCGCAGGCTCAGCGGCCATGGCTCACGGGCCCAGCCGCTCCGCGGCATGTGGGATCTTCCCGGACCGGGGCACGAACCTGCGTCCCCTGCATCGGCAGGCAGACTCCCAACCACTGCGCCACCAGGGAAGCCCCCCATCCTATTTTCTTTGTCTCAGAAAGTTCATGTAAATGAATATTCTAATGTAGTATTGGTATTGGTAGGTTCCCTCCCCCGTCCCCTGAAGATCATCAAATCCCACGGGGTCTTCCAAACCCTTAAGGTAGCCTCCCTGGTACTACACAGTTTTGTATTTGCCTTTGCTTCCGTTTTTTAGTTATTTATTTTTGGCTGCCTTGGGTCTTCGTTGCAGTGCGCGGGCTTCTCATTGCGGTGGCTTTTGTCGCGGAGCACGGGCTCTGGGTGCGCAGGCTTCAGTAGCTGTGGCGCACGGGCTCTAGAGCGCAGGCTCAGTAGTTGTGGCTCGCGGGCTTAGTTGCTCCGTAGCATGTGGGATCTTCCTGGACCAGGGCTCGAACCCGTGTCCCCTGCATTGGCAGGTGGACTCCCAACCACTGTGCCACCAGGAAGTCCCTGCTTCTGATTTTTGAAAAGACCTGTTTGTAGGTGTCGCCTCCCATCAGTGAATCCCAAGTAAGGAACGAGAATGGAGGAGTGGGGGCTCCTGGCTCTCACTGTAGCAGATGGGACAGCTCTGAGGGTAACTGTCCCAGAGACAGGATGGAGAGAGCCGCACCATCAGACTGACACGGCTGTTACCAGCGGCAAGCAGGTCCGTTTGCCTCGCCATCTTCCGACAGGCTCACTACTCTATTTGTTGCGTAAAATATGCATTGAGAGCAGCTCCCAAATGCTGAATGGCGAGCGACATGCCTGGCGCACGCCGCGCTGGCTTGCCAGAGTCTCTGAGAAGCGTATTTGATTCTAATTCAATAGGAGTTTTAACCCCTGCGTTTGAAAAATCTTGCTTGGAAAGTCCATGCTATTCCCATTAACATCAATGAGGTTTTCACATACCCAAATAGCTAGATGGTGCTTTGAGAAAAGCAGGGTCTCACTGTATCCACTGGGGTTCTGCAGTGATTTGACATGTCCTGGAAAAAATTATCTTTCAAGAAAGTAAGTTTGGTTGATTGAAATGAAATTAATTCCACATTTCTGTGTCACAAGTTATTAACCTGATTGGCTTGCTGCATTGCAGCCTCTGTTTACAAACATTCTTGGGCCCTCGTGCACCTTCTCTCAGCACCTTACGTGCTTTCCCACCCGCGTCCTCCCTGCGAAGCTAAACCTGCTGCTGACAGTTGCCCTGTGGACTGCTGAAGGTGTAGCATGTGAGAGCCCCCAGAATTTCCCACGAGTGGCTGAAACTCCCCCTGTAAACGTCGGCTCTGCCGGCAGCATGGGCACCACTAATGCCACCCTAACACACTTGCTTTGGGTTTCATGGTTGTAGCCACAGCCCTTAGCTTTCGCGCTTTTATGTTCCTGTCTCAGAAAAGACCCGGCGTAACTGTCTCAGTGCCTGGTGTATTTTTCACGTGCTTTCGCTTGCGGCTAGAACAGATCTTGCCCGGTACCGGCAGTGTTGTGGATTTGGGTTCCTGGCTGAACTCTCCAGAGAGCATGAAGGATCCCATTTGTTCATGAGAAAAGAACTGAAGTCACACATCCTTGCATGTTAGTTCCAAGGCTACTGGCATTATTTATTTAATGACTAATGAAATTTTGAAGAGCAGTTTAGCCCTAAAATATTCCATTAGCAGCTGCCAGAAAAGCTTTTTTGAAACAATATTAACCTACAGAAAAAGTATTCTAATGTTAATAGACTGACATATAAAAACAGCAGTAAAAATAAAGTGTCTAAACTTGAGCTGAAGTCCCACGTAAAGATCAGTTTTTAAATTGCATAACGGGAGTCACACAGCACGTACCTAACGTAACCCTCACAGGGGGCCTCTCGGGGACTGACCCCCCCCCTGCTTCTCACTGACCTCTGTGCGGTGATACCAGCTGCTTAGAAGATGACGGTGCTCTCTCTGTAATGACGCGTGGTTTTTTTCCTTCTAGAAGGGTGAATATCATTTTGTTTGAGATTTTGATTTTTTACTACAGATTTCAACAACTGTTTCTCTTTTCAGATCTAAGGTTATAAATTCCTCCTTTCTCTTTCACTTTTACCCACTTCTGATTTTTCCTCTCCCTGCCAGTTGTCTCACTTCTAAGCACTTGTTTATGAATCCTTCCTTTTAATTTCCCAGGACACATGCTGCTGTAAGCCTTTTTTTTTTTCGGTTGAAGTATTCCATCAGCCTCTCTGGTAGTGTAGTGTGGTGGTCCTGGCAGCATGGTCAGTGTTCTAGACCACTGAGCCATTTCCTGAGAGGCTGGCGTTGGACTGAGCACGCCGGGGAAGAAGACAGCAGGGTGCCTGCCCTCAGAAGGCAGTTTTCCTCCTCCAGGTTGAGATTTTAAAGAAGAAACAAAGAAGCTTCCAGAGCCCCTGGGGTAGGAATGTAGAGGCGCCCTTCCCTCATCCTAGCTCAGCTTCTGCTCCCGCCGCAAGGGGCACCCTGCCCGTGGCCATCTTTGAGCTGATTTCATCCTTCCCGTTCTCCTCTGCTTGCATTTCCATGATGTGAACTAAAGGCTTGCGCTGGCCCCTCAGGACCGGGGAAGACTGTCTCTGTCTCCAGCAGGGTTTGCATCTCTTGCTGGGACGTGCTTGTGTGTCACTGTTGCTCTTAAGTTCTTTTTCCTTTCTTTGAATTGAAAAATTTTTAAGCAGCACAGGTTTATTATTTTAAAATTTTCAAATGTGGAAGTATTAAAAATCCTCTTTCCAGAGGCAGGCAGTCTTGATTGCAAACCTGTTCCTGTTTTCGTTAATAAACGTACATACCTTTACCAGAAGGGTATACAAGTACGTTATTTTGTGAGCAGGACTTTTAATAATCATCAATGTTTATCATCAATCATCAATGTTATAGCTGCACATTGTTCTGTATTAGTAATTACTATAATTTATTAACTCTTTCCACTTTCTTTGGAAATCTAGTTGATATCCAACTTCCTTTGTTCTCACAGAGTCTGTTGTCATGAACGTTCCTGAGTGTCTGTATTTCTGTGTCATAGACAAGCATTTCGGTGGAGTAGATTCCTGGAAAAAGAATTGCTAGGTCAAAGGGCAAGTACATTTAAAGTTTTGATGGATACAGCCCACATGCCCTACCAGAAGGCTGTACCAGTTTATAATCCTCAGCACTGATACAGGATATCAGTTTCTCTGTATCTTCATATGACATTTTTTTAAGTGGCTTATGTCTTTAAAAAATGACATTTCTTTAACTGTTGAAGTCATACTATTTAACAATTATTAGCCAATTGTAATTTTTTTCTCCTTTAATTTTCTTATACATATTCTTCACTTTTCCCCATTGTTTGTCTTTTTATTTTTTACTTTAGTAACTTTCTTTAAAGTGTGGCTATTAGACCTTTGTCTGGTAACTTACACATATTTTATTCTACTTTCTAAAGGTGATTTTGGCACCCTGGAGTTTTTAAACTTTTATGTAGTCCAATCTGACAATTCCTTTGTTGGAGCTTTTGAGTTTGGAGTCTTGTTTGGAAATAGCATTACTACTGGGCTTCCCTGGTGGCGCAGTGGTTGAGAGTCCGCCTGCCGATGCAGGGGACACGGGTTCGTGGCCCGGTCTGGGAAGACCCCACATGCCGCGGAGCGGCTGGGCCCGTGAGCCATGGACGCTGAGCCTGCGCGTCCGGAGCCTGTGCTCCGCAACGGGAGAGGCCGTAACAGTGAGAAGCCCGTGTACCGCAAAAAAATAGAGAGAGAGAGAGAGAGAGAAGGTTGCAAGAAGTATTATCTTTTGCTAATGATGCTCTTGTGGCTTTGTTTTAATATTGTTACTTTGTCCATAAGTTGCTTTTGTATGATCTGAGATGTGGCCTAAGATGAAGTTGTCTGACGCTGGTGGTTGGTTTACACACGATCTTTCCCCACTATCTGTTTGTTGGCATCCACCCTCTTAACCGAAACGTCCACTTCATTTTATACGAACCTCCTGTGTGGGTCTGTATATGGGCTCCATTCTGCTCTGACGCTGCACTTGTTCATCCCTGGGCCAGCTCTGCATTGTTAATAAATGTATCTCTCCGGTAAGTAGTGGAATATGTCTTTTTTCAGTGGAATGTTTAAAAATATACTTGGGGTGGAGACACAGGAAGAATAGTATGCAGATAGTCTGACAGAATGGGGAGGATATATTGAAGTGTTTACAGAGAACTCATCCGTTTTCCTAGGGGGTTGCCTGTCCTTATTAATTTATGTAGGAGTTCTTTACGTATTCTGGATGTGAGTCCTTTCGCTGTGTATGTTGAAATATCTTCCATCTTGTGGCTTACCTTTTCATTCTTCTAATGGTGTCTTGCTGAACAGAAGTTCTTAATTTCAAAATAGTCAAATTTAATCAATCTTTTCATTTATGGTTAGTGTGTGTTTTGTCACGTTTAAGAAGTCTTTTCTCTCCCACAAGATAAGGGAGAGTCTCCTTACTATCTTTGAGAACAGAGGTTGGCAAGCTTTTTCTGTAAAGGGCTAGAGAATAAATATTTTAGTCTTTGCGACCACATGTGGTCTCTGCTCCGTTCTTAGCTTGTGGGTGAACTTGGTCCGCAGGCTGTAGTTTGCTTGCGCCTGTTCTAGAAGCTGCAGCTCTTTGCTCTTATATTTAGAGATGCAGTATACTTGGAATTGATTTTGTTTGATAGTGTTTTATACTGAATAGTGTAGACAGTACCTAATTCATTAATTGAGAAGTCCGTTCCTTCCCCATCTCTGTTCAGTGAACCCCCATGTCACGAACTAAATGCGTCTGTTTCTGAAGTCTCCATTCCCTTTTACTGGTCTTTGTTTATCATTCCACAATACCACACTGTCTTGATTATTGTAGCTTTTCGGAGACGAAGTGCTTCAGTTGTTCTTTTTACAACTATCTTAGCTGTTCTTAGCCAAAACGTTTTCCTCAGCATGTACCTTTTAGAATCAGTTTGTCATGTTCCAAAGTAATTTTTTAAACCAACACCTTTTTTAAAAGAAACAGATCGGATTGACTCTACAGATTGGTTTGAGGCAAATTGACATCTGCTGAGTTTTCAGTCATCAAATCCGTAAATGATCATATTCCTCCATTTACTGAAGTTGTCTTCATTTTCCTCAGGAATGATTTATGGCTTTCCTGTGCAGAGGTCTTGAATACATTTTGTTGGATTTATTATTAGGGATCTAACATTTTACTATGTATGACCTAATGTAAATGGCATATAGATCTTAATCAGCAGTGCTTCCTTCAGTGGACGCTGCAATGTCCTGCTGGAAGGGTCTTGACTTACAGCTTTATTTATAGGAAAGTTTGTAAATTACAGGACACCTTAGGTTTGTGGCTTTCTTTAGGTCGATTTTTTTAAGCAAGTTACTTTGTTTGACTTACTGTACTGGCTAGGACCTCTCCTACAAGTGTTAAATAGAAGTGATGAGAGCACACAGCCATATCTTGTTCCCAGTTTTAGGGAGAAAGAATTCAGTCTCTTTTTTTCCTGATCGGTCTGGCTGGATGTTTATCAATTTCATCATTTTGCTCAAAATCCTACTTCTGGTTTCATTTATTTTCTCTATTGTTTTCCTGTTTTCTGTTGCATCGATTTCTTCTGTGATATCAGTCTGTAGACACATAATTTTATTTGAGTGTTTTCATCCCTTGGAAGGCATTTATAAAATTCTGTTAGATTCTTCTCTTGATGTTTTTCTTTTAGAATGTCATTACACTGCACATTAGTCACTTCCAATTAAAGAGTAAGTGAAAGCTCTTCAATTGTACATTTAAAAGGATTTTGAAACATGGAAATTTCCTTTGTACTTGCCTTGGGATCCAACAAAAGCTGCTGGAGCAGCAGTTTGTGCTCAGAAAATATGTCTGCTGCAAATGTGTGTGGGAATGGAGATCTTGAGAAGTTTGTGAAGCTGCTTGACATTTCTTATCATTCACAGAACGTTCACTTGTCATCAAAGCAACTTTGCAGCGTAAGCATGTAAGTGTTTTGCCTTGTAATTTTAGGTTGAATTTATTCAGAAACATCAAGTCTGCATAAAAAAGCTGATTTCCAAAGATACTTAGTTTTGATAATAGTGGTTGAAGGCAGTTCTGACTGAGAAATTTTTCAATATCAACTCTGAACTATAAAAATTGCAGTAAAACATTACTTCTGCTTCTAAGGCTGTCAGTATGTTCCATGGTAGAGTAATTCAGGATATCCAACTTTTATTTCTGACAGAATTTCACAAAACTGAGATGGTTAAGTACAGGAGAGCAAATGAAGTAAACTACTGTTACACTTGTTCAGTTCACATGTAATAGATTCGGATATTTCCTGCCCAGTTCCTACTGATGAGTAGTACAGTGAATGGCCATAGGGTTTAAATGCCTTATGTTTTAATAAGCTTTGTCAATTCGTCCAGCTAAGACTCTTCCTGCTTTACACATTTTTATCACCATCTCTTATACTACATCGTAGCAGATGCCACTTCAGGTTGTACTGAATTAGTGTTTTCCTCAACTTTTTGGAAAATATTCTCACCATGGCCATAGTTTATAAACCCTTGATTTCGCTTTCACCATAAGGAACTACAAAGAGAGGAGAAGATTTAAACCCAAACCAAGTGGAAGAAAGGCCATAATAAAGAGCAGAAATTGATGAAATTGAAAACAGAAAAAAAAGAGAGAGAGAGAGAAAACCAAAGAAACCAAAAGCTTGTTTTTTGAAGAGATCAATAAAAATGATAAAACTCTAACCAGACTGAGAGAGAGCAATGCAAATTACCCACGTCAGTATTGAAAGGGGAAATCAGTACAGATCCTACAGACACTAAAACATAATAAGGAAATATTATGAACAGTTTTATGGTAATAAAGGTGATAACTCAGGTGAAATGGACAAATTACTGAAAGACACAAACTCCCAGGACCTTGAGTGCTATGGTAGTTAGATGACCCTATGTCAGCCCTCATTGAACTGTGCACTTAAAAGGTGTGGATTATACTGTATGTACATTTTACCGCAGTATACCTGATCTCAAAATATTTTTAAATGCAGCCAATATCGCATTTTGATTTATGTGCAGTTTTACCATTTTTATTGCTTTTCATCCCTTCTGTATCACCAACTTAGTTTCTGTGACAATTTTTCTTCTGCCTGAATAATACCTTTTAAGCAGTGGTGTGCTGACACCAGCTCGGATGGCTCATAAGAGCCAGTTCTTTAATTTACAAGAATTTTGTGAACTGGTTGTCAAGCAGAGTCATTATTAAAAATTAAATCATATGAATTTACAGTTAAATCCATCACATTTAGAAAGGTAACATGCTCAAAACCCATCCCTTCCCATTATGCACTAATTTACTGTGGTCTGCACCCTTGAGTTCATTTCTGTAACAGTGTGCTGCTGAGGTACACTGTACCACTATAGTGGCATTTTGAAATCAGCCCTAGTGTGTGTTTAAACTGCAGAAACTAGCAAATGCTGTGTTTTGTCTTGTCTCTCTAACAAACAGTTCACTAACTTTTTTCCTACTGTGTTGGATTTGGTTTTAAACCTATTCGTAGAATACATTATTTCTGTGACTTATTTTTCAATTCTAGTTTTTTACAAATAGTTGGAAATTCTTCCTAACTTGTAATCTCGGTTTTTATTCTACGTGAATGTAATAAGCCACGTTATTTTAAGTTCGTATCAGATAGTTCCAACCTCCAGAATCCTTGGATCCGATCTGGTCTTCATTTCTGCTGGGGTTTGTTCCTGTTGTCTGTGTCCTCATGTGTCTTGTTTATTGCCACGTTATTGCACTTGAAAAATTGTATGTAGAAATGCATCGGATGCCGTCCTCTTCCTCCAGCAGGAACCCCCTTCTAGTCTTAGGGATTCACATGGTCAGAGGGGAGCTGCATGTCATGTGAGGTTTGGCTTGGTGACAGCTCACCCTTGCTCCTGCACGGTGGCATCCAGCTTCCTCTCCCAGCAAGAGGGCGCTCACAGGTACTCCAGGCCAGCCTGCCTTCTCTCAGCCCAAGGCTGTGCCGAGCACCTCCAGCCACCTGTCAGGGATCCCAGGGTGAGAGCGGGCCCTGTGCTGCTCCATTCACAGAAACATTACCGTGTGCCCTGCCTGCATGACCCACCCTGCTCAAGATGGATGTCAGTTGCCACATCCTGATTTTCAAAAGTAAATAAAACACCCTTCTCAGCCTGACCATCTCCTCCGCTCCCTCCAGGGACACGGGGTCTCTGTGCCAGAAGCAGAGTATCCTGTGGGCACCCACACCGCCCAACACACACACACACACACACACACACACACACACACACACACACACACACACACACACACACACACACACACACCCCTTATTTTGAGCTTTTTGTCTTTGGTAAGGTGACTTCCTGCGATGCCTGCCACCTTGCAGTGAAGCCCAGCAGACAGAAGCTGTGAGCACCAGGTCTGCAGGCTGATGTCCACCCTCTGCTTTGCTCTTCCCGCTGCATTGGTTTGGGAGGCGAGGGGAGATGACAAGGGCCAGCCCTCTGGGTCCATCCAAATCGACTTGATGTCGATACAGGGGCTGGCAGGTTCTCGGCCTGGGTATATTAGTTGAAGAGTTGCCGCCTTGTCATTTCAGCTTACTGGGAAGGGGGTGGTTAATGGGATATACGAAGTTTCTGAGGTGCCAGTTGTAACCGTATCAGAATAGGTTTCCTGTGGCATTTAATGCATGTTTAAATATGTTTACCAAATATGAGTTATATTAAAATCTAGATGCAAGTTTGTGAAGAAAAGTAGTCACCCATTTTTGCCAACCCCCAGCCTTTATCTGTAGTCCTTTTGCTGAATATTTTAAAGTATTGACTTCAAGCAGCAGTGTGGCTGCTCTGTTTGGGTTGAAAGATGTACTGAACTTTAAATGCTTGAGACCCATCCATAGAGCAGTTGTTTTGGCTGTTGTAGAAAGACAGTGCCCTAGCTCTTCTGATTGAACTGTCTCCAGTACATGTGAAGTTGTCTCAGCTCTCATTTTTGTTAAACTAAACTCAAACACGGAGAATTCTTTCACACCACTGTATGTTGTTAATGCATATTGCTTTGGGGACCAAAGTCATCCAAGCTGGTAACCACTCAAATGCTTTTTTAATTCCAAATCTAAGATTAGTAATTCCACAAAGTCCACACGAACCTGACTTTGAAGCTTTGTTACTTTGACGCACAAGTGTTGGACGTGGACCTGGACGCCTTTCATGACTGCAGTTGTTCGCTTCATGCATCTGCTGGCTTCACAGCCTCTCCCACCCATAAGTGGCTCCCAGGCCTCCTTTGGTTTGATTCTTCATCGCTCGGTCTGTCTGACCTTTTCAGGCCCTTCACCACGTGGACTCCTTGCCCATCTTTAGGAGCAGGGCCATGATGGAAATTCACGTGGGTCTCTGAGTTACCCAGTTGCCAAAATGAAATGCAGTCCGAAAAGGAGAAAAGTTTCCAAAGGAAAAGTAAAAGTGAGAGGACTTGCTAGGGAGCTTGGGGAATCTTCGTGCTTTGATCTCCTTCACACTAGCCGGGGAGAGTTAAGGAGCTGAGATGCCCCCGTGTTAGCACTCTCGGCCTTGTCCTTGAACCTTCTCAGTTCACAGACTTTCCACCGGCCATGTTTTCCCTTTAGAAATTACATGTTGAGACCAGTGCAGGGAACACAAAAATAAGAAATCAAGACGTGTTCTCCTTGCCCTCCTGGAATCCACAGTCCAGTGGAGGAGGCTGGTGTTCAACAACTAAGGAGCAAGTAGTTATTTGTTTGGAGTGGAGAGGAGGACTGCCAAGGAAAGAGGCCAGGTGCTGCGGGGGCATGAAAGCGGGGGCTGGCCTTTTACATGGGTCAGAGGAGGCTTCCTTGAAGGCAGCTTTCAAGCGAGATGTGAGCAATGGGAAGGGGGGTACAAGAGCCCTCCAGGCAGAGAGGGCTGTGTGTGCCATCCCTGCACACTCGGGAAGGTACAGATGGGGACCGGTGCGCTCTCTGTGCCAAGGAGCAGGTCTGGGCCAAGACGAGGGCCCGCGGCAGCAGGGGCCGGCTCACTCCGAGATCTGTGAGCGCGTTAGGAAGCCGTCTGGAGGGAGCAGCAAAGCCACCGTGACAGCGGCGGGGTTTGGTTTTCTTTCAAGACATTCAGACGTTAAAAGAAAAAGAGCAGTTCATCCTTTCTTCCTCCACCCACCCCCTGCCCCTGGTAACCACCAGTCTGTTCTCTGTGTCTGAGCTTCGTTTTCATGTGTACATGTATGTATGTTTAGATTCCACATGTAAGAGAGACCATATGGTATTTCTTTGTATGACTGACTTCACCTTAGCATAATGCCCTTGAGGCCTGTCCCTGTTGTCCCAAGTGGTAAGATTTCATTCTTTTTATGGCTTAATAATATTTCATTGTGTGTGTATATACATGTATATATATATAAACATACATACATATGCGCGTGCACGTGTGTGTGTGTATATATACATATGTGTGTCACATTTTCTTTATCCATTCATCTGTCGATGGGCACTTAGGTTGCTATCTTGGCTACTGTAAATGATTGCTGCAATGAACATGGGGGTGCACATATCTTTTCAAGTTAGTGCTTTTGCTTTCTCTGCATAAATACTCAGGAGTGGAGTTGCTGGATCATAATGGTAGTTCTATTTTTAATTTTTTTGAGAAACCTCCATACTGTTCTCTATAGTGGCTGCACCAATTTACATTCCCCCCAACAGTGTAGGAGGATGCCCTTTTCTGCACATCCTCACCAACATTTGTTATTTCTTGTCTTTTTGATAAGAGCCTTTCTAACGTGTGAGGTGATACTGTGGTTTTGATTGCGTTTCCCTGATGATTACTGACGTTGAGCACCTTTTCATGTATCTGTTGGCCATCTGTACGTCTTCTTTGGAAAAATGTTTACTCATCTCTTCTGCCCATTTTGTTTGTTTGGGGTTTTTTTTTTTTGTGGTACGCGGGCCTCTCACTGTTGTGGCCTCTCCCATTGCGGAGCACAGGTTCCGGACGTGCAGGCCCAGCGGCCACGGCTCACGGGCCCAGCCGCTCTGCAGCATGTGGGATCTTCCTGGACCGGGGCACGAACCCGTGTCCCCTGCATCGGCAGGCGGACTCTCAACCACTGCGCCACCAGGGAAGCCCTTCTGCCCTTTGAGGGTTTTTTTTTTGGCTGTTGAGTTGTATGAGTTCCTTAATATATTTTGGACATTAGCCTCTTATCAGATATATCAAGGGTCCCAAACGAGAACCTGTCTGTGGCCTGTTAGGATCCAGGCTGCACAGCGGCGGGTGAGCCAGCGAAGCTTCATCTGTATCTACAGCCGCTCCCCATCACTTGCATTACCTCCTGAGCTCCACCTTTTGTCAGATCAGCGGCAGCATTAGATTCTCATAGGAGTAGGAGCTCGAACACTACTGTGAACTGCACGTGCAAGGCATCTAGGTTGCACGCTCCTCATGAGAATCTAATGCCTGATGATCTGAGGTGGAGCTGAGGCGGTGATGCTAGCACTGGGGAGCGGATGCAAATACAGATCATCATTAGCGGAGAGGTTTGACGGCACAGAGACCATAATAAATCAACTGCTTGCAGACTCATATCAAAACCCTATCAGTGAGCGGCTAGTGACAGTTAAGCTGCATGCGGTGGCAGGCTTTATGGTGGCAAGTGAGTTGATGTGCTTCAGTTGTACACTGCATCTGGTGGCACGCTTTAAGTCAGAATCCGACACTTATTTTAGTCCACGCGTGGCTTGCCCATTATTTTATTTACCACTTCCATCCGTGCCTCTTCCCCACACTGCGCACTTGTCTCAGTCACAGTGTTGGTAAGCCCACAAGCTAACCTTAGCCAGAATGAGTAAAAACACAAATGTTGCTGGGGAGCTTCTTTGAAAAGGGGGAAAGACCCAACGATGAGACAGCAGAAGACTCTAAGGCTGCCAACAAAAAGAAAGCTGCATTGAAAAGAAAATACCAAGAGGCCTACTTACATTACGGGTTCATTTGCAACAGGTGATTCACATTCTCCAAGCCCACTTTGAATAACATGTGGTGACTGGCTATCCAAGGAAGCCATGAAACCTTCAAAACGGCTTCACCACATGAAGACCAAGCACCCTGCATTAAAAGACAAGCCTTTGGGGTTTTTCAACAGAAAAAAAAGTGAACACGAAGAACAGAGCAGTTACTGAAGGCCACCACTTCATCAAATGTGTCTGTACTGAGAGCATCATTCTTAGTGGCTAACCGCATTGCTAAAGCTAAGAAGCCCTTTACTGTTGGTGCAGAGTCGATCCTGCCTGCTGCCAAGGACGTTTGTCGTGAACTTTCAGGAGAGGCTGCAGTTTAAAAGGTGGCACGCACTCCTCTTTCGGCCAGCGCCGTAACTAGATGAATTGATGAAATAGCAGAGGATACTGAGGCACAGTTGTTAGAGAGAATTAATGAGTCACCGTGTTATGCAGTCCAGGCTGACGAGTCTACCAGTGTTGACAGCAAGGCAACAATGCTTGTTTTTTGCTATGTATTTTTTCAGGAGGATGTACACAAGGATATGTTATGTGCACCGTTGTTGCCAGCCAGCACCACAGCTGCAGAACGATTCAAGGCTTTGAATGATTACATATCAGGAAACCTGAATTGGTCATTTTGTGTTGATATGTGCACGGACAGAACGGCTGCCGTGACTGGACAGCTTTCTGGTTTCACTACTCGGGTCAAAGAGGTCACTTCTGAATGTGAGTCTATGCACTGTGTCATCCGTAGAGAAGTGCTGGCTAGCCAGAAAATGTCACCTGAACTTAACAGCGTTTTGCAGGATGGGATTAAAATTATCAACCACGTTGAAGTACATGCCCTTAACTCACGTCTGTTCGTGCAGCTCTGTGAGGAGATGGACGCAGAGCACGCACATCTTCTCTTATACACAGAAGTGAGATGGCTTTCTGAAGGTAGATCACTGGCCAGAGTTTTTGAGTTTTGAGAGCCGCTCCCCAGAGATTTCTTTTAGAAAAACAGTCACCACTGGCAGCACATTTCAGTGACACAGAATGGGTCGCAGAACTTGCTCACTTGTGTGACATATTTGGTCGGCTCAGCGACATCAGTCTGTCACTTCAAGGGAGGATGACAACTGTGTTCAAGTCTGCAGATAAAGTGGCTGCATTCAAAGCCAAACCGGAATTATGGGGGCGACGAGTGAACATTGGGATTTTTGACATGTTTCAAACATGAGCAGAGGTTTTGAAGGAGACTGAGCCGGGGCCTTCTTTCTCCCATCTGGTGCGTGATCACCTATCTCAGCTTTCAACTTCCCAACCACAAAAGACCCCTGAACTGGGAAGGAATGGATCCGCTACCCATTTGTGAATAAGCCAGGTGAATCGACTTTGTCTGTGCCAGAAGAGGATCAAGTGCTTGAGGTCGCAAACGACGGTGGCCTTAAAATTACCTTTGAGACAACTTCACATCTCCATACGTTCTGGACCGAAGTCAGGGCGGAATATCCTGAGGCTGCCCCGAAAGCACTGAAAAGCCTGCTTCCATTTCCAACATGCTGTCTTTGTGAAGCAGGGTTTTCTGCAGTGACAGCAACCGAAATGAGATTGCGGAGTAGACTGGACTTAAGCAACACACTTCGGGTGTCACTGTCTCCCATCACCCCCAGATGGGGCCCTCTAGTTGCAGGATAACAAGTTCAGGGCTCCCGCTGATTCTGCATTATGGTGAGTTGTATAATTGTTTCATTGTGTATTACAATGTAATAATAATAGAAATAAAGTGCACAATAAATGTAATGCACTTGAATCATCCTGAAACCATCCCCCACCTCCGTGGTCCATGAAAAATTGTCTTCCATGAAACCAGTCCCTGGTGCCAGAAAGGTTGGGGACCACTGAGATACATGATTTGCAAATATTTTCTTTCACTCAGTAGGTTGCCTTTTCATTCTTTTGATGGTTTCCTTTGGTGTACAGAAGCTTTTTAGTTTGATATAGTCCCACTTATGTGTTTTATTCCTTTGGCTTCTGGTGTTAGAATCAAAAAAATAATCACCAAGACCAATGTCAAGGAGCTCACCTATTTTTTTTCTTCTAGAAGTTTTATGATTTCAAATTTTACATTCAAGTCATTAAGCCATTTTGAGTTAATTTCTGTATATGGTGTAACATAGTGTTCCATTCTTTCATGTGTGGCTGTCCAGTTTTCCAAACACAATTAATTGAAGACACCGGCCTTTCCCCATTGTATATTATTGACTCCTTTGTTATAAATTCATTGACCATAATATGCGTGGGTTTATTTCTGGGCTCTCTATGCTGTTCCATTGATCTCTCTGTTTGTTTTTAATGCTAATATCATAGTGTTTTGATGACTGTAGCTTCAGAATATAGTTTGAAATCAAGGAGCATGATGCCTCCAGCTCTGTTCTTCTTCCTCAAGATTGTTTTGGCTATTCAGGGTCTTTTATGATTCTATACAAATTTTAGGATTGTTTGTTCTATATCTGTTAAAAATGCCATTGGAAGTTTGATAGGGATTGCATTGAATTCGTATATTGCTTTAGGTAGTATGGACATTTTAACAATATTAATTCTTCTAATCTGTAAGCATAGAAAATCTTTCCATTTATTTGTGTCTTTTTCAATTTCTTTTAATGTCTTGTAGTTTTTTTAATGTATTGATCTTTTACTTCCTCGGTTAAATTTATTCCTAGATGTTTTATTATCTTGACACAATTGTAAATAGGATTATTTCCTTAATTTCTCTTCCTTCTAGTTCATTGTTAGTATGTAGAAATGCAACAGATTTTTGTGCGTTGCTTTTGTATCCTGCACCTTAACTGAATTTATTTGTTCCAACAGTTTCTTTGATGGAGTCTTTAAGCTTTTATATATAATATTATTTCATTTGCAGATAGTGACAGTTTCACTTCTTCCTTTCCAACCTGGATGTCTTTTATTTTCTTATCTTGCCTAATTTCTCTGGCTAGGACTTCCAATACTATGTTGAATGAAAGTGGTTAGAGAGCATCCTTGTCTTGTTGCTGATCTCAGAGAAAAAACCTTTTCACCTTTTCACATATATGATGTTAGCTGTGGACTCGTCATATATGGCCTGTATTATGTAAAGGTACATTCTGTCTGTACCCACTTTGTTGAGAGTTTTTATCATAAATGGGTATTGAATTTTGTCATATGCTTTTTCCACATCTGTTGAGATGAGCACGTGATCTTTATCCTTCCTTTTATTAACGTAGTGTGTTACATTGATTTGTAAATGTCCAGTGATGCGTGCATCCTTGGAATAAATCCCACTTGATCATAGTGTATGATCCTTTTACTGTATTGTTGAATTCAGTTTGCTGACATTTTGTTGAGGACTTTTGCGTCCACGTTCGTTAGGGATATTTGCCTGTAGTTTTCTTTTCTTGTGGTATCCTCGTTTGGTTTTGTTATCAGGGTAATGCTGCCCTCACAAGATGAGTTTGGACAAGTTCCCTTCTCTTCTGTTTTTTGGGAGAGTTTGAGAAGCATTTATATTCTTCTTTGAATGTTTGGTAGAATTCACCAGTGAAGCCCTCAGGTCCTGGGCTTCTGTTTGTTGGGTGGTTTTTGATTACTGATTCATTTTCGTACTGGTAATTGGTTTGTTCAGATTTTCTATTTCATCCTGCATCAGTTTTGGTAGGTTGTATGTTTTTAGGAATTTATCCATTTCCTCTAGGTTGTCCAGTTTGTTGGCATATAATTGTTCATAGTAGTCTCTTGTGATTCTTTGTATTTCTGTGGTATCAGTTAATTTTCATTTCTGATT
This sequence comes from Orcinus orca, assembly GCF_937001465.1. Lineage (NCBI taxonomy): Eukaryota > Metazoa > Chordata > Mammalia > Artiodactyla > Delphinidae > Orcinus > Orcinus orca. The sequence goes on from NC_064572.1 coordinate 87,611,280, forward strand.
TTATGTATTTAGTTCTCTCTTTTTTTTCTTGGTGAGTCTAGCTAAGCATTTGTCAGTTTTGTTTCTTTTTTCAGAGAACCAGCTATTAGTTTCATTTACCTTTTCTATTGCCTTTTTAGTCTCTATTTCATTTATTTCTGCTCTAATACTTATTTCCATCCTTCTACTAACTTTGGGCTGCTTTATTCTTCTTTTTCTAGTTCCTTGAAATGTGAAGTTAGATTGTTTCAGATTTTTCTTGTTTCATGAGGTAGGCATTTATCACTATGAACTTCCCTCATAGAATTGCTTTTGCTGCATCCCATAAGTTTTAGTATGTTAAATCTTCATTTTCATATGTCTCAAGATTTTATTTATTCCTCTTTTGATTTCTCCTTTGACTTATTGGTTGTTCAGTAGCTTGTTTAATTTCCACATATTTGTGGGTTTTCCAGCTTTCTTCATGTAATTAATTTCTAGTTTTAGACCACTGTGGTCAGAAAATATGCTTGACATGATTTCAGTCCTCTTAAATTAAGAGTTATTTTGTGGCTTAACATATGATCTGTCTTGGAAAATGTCTCATGTCTACTTGAGAAGAATGTGTTTTTTGTTGCTTTGGAATGGAACGTTCGTAAATGTCTGTTAAGTACATCTGGTCTAAGGTATCATTTAAGGCTGATGTTTCTGTGTAGATTTTCTGTCTGGATGACCTATTCATCGATGTAAGTGGGGTGTTAAAGTCCCACTACTGTTATTATATTGCTCTCCTGTTTCCCCCTTTAGGTCTATTAATACTTGCTTTATAAGTTTGGATGCCCCATGTTGGATGCATAAATATTTACAAATGTTATATCTTCTTGAATGGGCCACTCTATCATTATGGAATGCCTTTCTTTGGCTCTTATTACAGTCTTTGTTTTAAAGTCTATTTTGTCTGATATAAGTATAGCTACTCCAGCTTTCTTTTGGTTTTCATTGCATGGAATATCTTTTTCCATTCCTTCACTTTCAGTCTGTGTGTGTCCTTACATCTAAAATGAGTCTCTTATAGGCAGCATGTAGATGGGTCTTGTTTTTTTTTTTTTTTTATCCATTTGGCCACTCTGTGTCTTTTGAGTAGAGCATTTAGTATATTTACATATAAAGTCGTTATTGATAGGTAGGTGCTTATTGCCATTTTGTTCATTTTTTTCTCACTGTTTTTGTAGTCCCCCTCTGTTCGTCTCTTCTGCTCTTCCTCTCTTCCTTTGTGGTTTGATGACTTTCTTTGGTGGTATGCTTGTATTTCTTTCTCTTTATCTTTTGTGTATTTTCTATAGGTTTTGCTTTTTGGTTACCATGAGGATTACATATAACAACTTATGTCTGTAACAGTCTCTTTTAAATTAATAACAGTTTAAGTTTGATCACAGTGGAAAGCTCAACATATATTACTCTTTGCCTCCTCCATTTTTTATGCTTTTGATGTCACATTTTACATCTTTTTATCTTACATATCCCTTAACTAATTATTTTAATAGTTATTTTTACTACTTTTGTGTTTTAACCTTCATATTAGCTTTACAAGTGATTAATTCACTACCTTTAGTATAACTTTATTTTTTCAGTGAGATGTGTTTCTTCATATGTATTCTTGTTACCATTTAGCGCCCTTTCTTTTCAGCTTAAAGAAGTCCCTTTAACCTTTCTTATAAGGCCAGTTTAGTGGTGATGAACTCCTTTACCTTTTTGTTTTCTGGGAAACTCTTAATCTCCCCTTCAGTTCTGAATGATAATCTTGATGGGTAGAGAATTCTTGCTTGGAAGTTTTTTACTTGCAGCACTTTGAATATATCCTGCTTCCTTCTGGCCTGCAAAGTTTCTGCTAAAAATCTGCTCATAGTCTTATAAGGGTTCTCTCGTACATATCTAGTTGTTTCTTTCTTGCTGCTTTTTCCCCTTGTCTTTAACTTTTGACATTTTAATTGTAATGTGTCTTGGTGTGGGTCTGTTTGGGTTCCTCTTATTTGGAGTTCTCTGGGCTCTCTGGATCTTACTGTGTGTTTCCTTCCCTAGGTTAGGGAAATTTTCAGCCATTATTCCTTCAAGTAAGATTTCTGCCCCTTTCTGTATCTCTTCTCCTTCTGGGAGCCCTATGATGTGACTGTAAGGCCGTTTGATGTTGCTTCATATTCCCTTAAGCTGTCTTCACAATTTTTTCATTCTTTTTGCTCTTCGGATGGCGTGAGTTTCACTGTCTTCAGGTTGACTGATTCTTTCTTCTGCTTCATCTAGTCTATTGTTGAATCCCTCTGGTGTAGTTTTTAGTTTGGATAGTTTTGTTTTTAGTCATCACCCTGGGTGTAGTGTGGATTTGGAGCAAGCCAGTTACCCATCATAGTGGTCCAGGCAAGAGATGAGAGGTGTTTGGACTAGTAGAGCAATGACAGGAGCTGGGTCCAGAAGTGGGGAGTAAGGTTGGAGAGTAAGTTGGGAATTAAGAACAAGAGCACCCTGTGATTACGTAGGGGCAACAGACGGAGAAGGCAACAGTGAGTCCTGCGTTCCTGGTGTGTGTAACTGGTAGCAGCAGAGGAGGCACTCATCGGAACAGGAAATGGCGCAGGAGGCTGGGGCGTGGAGGGAAGGATAACTTCAGCACTGGCATGCTCTTCCTAATGGCTATGGAAGCCTGACAGGCATATGATGAAGTCAGTGGAGAAGTATAGGCTGGAGACCTGAATTGAGAGTAATCCACCTTATAACTGGTGATGTGAGCCGTGGACACTGGTGATAAACTAGGACAAGAGCACAGAGGGAGAAGAGAGGCCAACGTTAAAGAGGGATAGGTCTCCCTGGGGAGTAGGCAGTGGTATCAGAGGCTGGCGGGAGAGTCTGTGGGACGGGGGCGCCCGAACTCATTCCTCGCTGTCAGCTGGCACCGCCCTCCTCAGAGCCACGCCCATCAGGTGCTCTGCCCTCAAATCAAAACTTGGTGTCAGTGCCTTCATTGCATGCCAGGATTTAAAGGGTGGGCAGCTGTCCACTGTAGCCCCTGAGAGGCGACGTCCAGGTTGAGTGCTGTGTCACTGCTGCCGGGCACACACGAGAGCCCCCATTGACTCAGCAGGGGCGCATCTCACCACCTGCATGGACGGATCCCAGTCACAGCAGACCCAGAGGCGAAGTCCAGGGCAAAGCCTCCGTCCCCTGGATGAGAGCCGAGGCAGGGCAGGCCCTCGGCAGGGAAGGCAGAAAGAGTCTTAGGAAAGAGAAGAGCAGACATGGCTGGACTTGGTGCCTAAGTTGTGCTCATTAGACAGTGTTCTTCTCTGAAAGTGGGTTTCTTCAGCACATGCCCCATGGTGCTTAGTGTGGAAGTGACCAGAATCACCAGGAAGATAGCTTTGGGAGGGTTTGGGCCACATGAGGCTGGGCATGGAGTCTGTAGCTGGAGTTGGGTTCTATTTAATAGGTAAGAACCATTTGATAATTATAATCATTTTTAAATTGATAAATTGATTCTTTTAAATAAAAGGAAACATTAAGGCTGACTGTTCTGCAGAAGCAGCACATGGGGAAATGAAATTTTCTATCTCACTGGGAATTTCCTGGTAAATACGCAAGCAGATGCATACATTAAGATTACGGAAGCAAAAGGATCTCATCTACCTTTTAGGCACAGAGAATGCATTCTGTACAGCATAGAACAGAGTAAATAACAGATACTGGGCACCAAGAGTATTTTTTTCTTTTGGAAAAGAAATTGAAAAACAGTTATTAATTGGAGACTTCAAAGTCTTTATTTCAGTAAGTCTCCCAGATACCAGTGGCCATTTCCCCAGTGGGTAAGTGGGGATACCAGACCAGTTCCCGTTGTCAGTGGGTGAGTGAGGACCATCTGAAGACAGACTTGCTGACTCTGCAGCCTTGGCTGTGATATGAGGCATCCCAGATGGTGCAGGGAAACAACAGACCCTGCGCCCAAGTTCCCTGAGAGGTCATTTACATGAAATACATGTTTTTTTGTTTTGTTTTGTTTTTTTGCGGTACGCGGGCCTCTCACTGTTGTGGCCTCTCCCGTCGCGGAGCACAGGCTCCGGACGCGCAGGCTCAGCGGCCATGGCTCACGGGCCCAGCCGCTCCGCGGCATGTGGGATCTTCCCGGACCGGGGCACGAACCCGCGTCCCCTGCATCGGCAGGCGGACTCTCAACCGCTGCGCCACCAGGGAAGCCCATACATGTATTTTTTCAAAGCAGTTTTAATGTGCATGTTTTCATTTTTAGCTTTATTTGCTTTACGGTTTTTGTCCTCTGGTTTATATTTATTTTCTATTCTTTATATGACTTGTAGCTGTTTTATGTAATATCATCTTCTCTCTGGACTGACCTGAGTTGCCCTGTGCTAATAACCGTGGTACGTTTTCCTGGTTTGCAAGGCTACCTTGAGTCAGCAGATCCCTAACTTGTCTGTTAACCTGTACACCGTAGAGAACAGCCAGCCTCAGCTTTTCAGACAGGCATCGTCTCCTTGTTCTCCTGAAAGGGGAGCCATAGTGAGCTCTCCTGCTCCCTGAGCGGTTGCCGGATCCGGTGGTAAGTAAAGGAAGTCACGCGTAAACTGAAAGCAAGGCCTTGTCTTCCCCCTCATCTGTTTGTGAGCTGCCGTGCTCCTCCCCGTGCCCCCACCTGATGGGCAGTCTTCACAGGATGGTCCCTGCTCGGGCATCATTAAGTGGCTTTTCCTTGCCCAACGTGCACCTGTGAACGTCACACTGCCAGGCTCATGGGCCACAGTGCTTGTCTGCTGGGAGACAGTGGCGGGGAGCCTCAGTCCCCAGGGCTGGTGACCTGGGCCAGCGAGGGGCGCGGGCAGGGCAGGGGAAGAGCAGACCATGTGGCCACGGCTGGGGCCAGTGGTGTCAGGCTGGGGGGGTCTGGGGCTCCAGGTTGCTGGGCACCTTGATTGCCAGTGGCAGCAAGAGCCCTTCTGCTCACAGACAAGGCTGGTAGTGGCAGTAAGAGGAACGGCGATAAATTTAGATTCTTTTGGTGTATGCAGGTCATTATTGGAATTACAGCAACTGGCTGTGAGGTCATAAAGTTCCCCTGACAGGTCGTGAATACCAAGCCCAGTCACTGCGGAGGCTGCCTGCATCCCCCTCCATTATTGTCAGGGAATGGCCTCTCCGGGAGGCCGGCATGAAATGAAAAAGGGAGGCTGGAGAAAGGAGGCGTGCCAGCAGCCTCTGGGGAACCCCGGGTTTCTCTCTGAGTCGGGGAGGAAGGGTTGGTCACCAGTTTAGAGACCTGGATGGCTCAGGGCCGCTCAGCGCAAGGCCCACACCCCAGCCTCCCTGCCCAGAGCCTTGGCCATTATTCCTGGTCCTACAGACGAGTAAGCCTAGCCAGGATGCTGAGAGCGTGCTTCTCGAATGATGTGTGGGCCTGGCCCAGCTTCCTTTGCTGGGCGGGACCCAATGGGGGGCTTCGTAGCTGTGACGCAGAGGGGCTGCCAGCGCTGGGCTGTGATGCTCCCCTGGGCGTGCGGGGCCTGGAGGACGGTGAGTGTCACCTCCAGGCCCCTCAGGCCCGAGGGAAAGACTTTTAGCCAAACAAGCATCTCTCCTGGAAAAATTCATCTTTCAGTGGAGGACCAGGAGACACACTGGAAGGTATTTATCTTGAACCCTAAACTCTGTAAAAAAAACATAATCAAGCCCTCGGTCTTGGGGTGATAGCCACTCCATAACATTTTAATGACACCTGTGGGGTAACACATATTAGTTGAGTCAGCCGTGTGTGCGCGTCATGTGCAGACCCAGTTCAAGGCGTGTGATTCTAAGCCATAACTCACTATTTAAAGTCACCTTAAAGAGAACCGTTACATTCTTAGCATAAAGGAAGTGTTATTCTAAGATTGTAAGATTTTATTTTAAGCTCTCACAGATAAGCAGCAGTTCAGATCAATATGTTTTGTAGGAAACTAATTTGATTAAATTTCACACTATGATGTGTCTGTTTCCCAAACTTTATGACGTTCTTGTATACCTTGTGGGTTCTAGAAACAAAGATGTGGGGAAAGGTGGGTTGGACCAAGCTGGAGGTGCTCCTTACTGCGAGACCTCTTAGGCCGAAGCGTGCTGGCCTGCGGGTAAGGGGTGTGCGGCGTTTCCCCGTATGTTTAACCAAGGGGCGCTTTTCTTCTCCCCGAGCAGCCTGTGTGGCTCCAGGGGACCTGCGGAACACAGCTTGAGAAGTGCTGGTATAGTTCAGTGGAAATGTGTAATTAAGGAAAAATGAAATAGTTATAAAATATCTCTGTGAACGCTGAACGTCCTGAGTGTGGTCCAGGGTGCGCTTCTGGACCTTTGAAGCTGGGACACGCTGTGGTGGATCTTAACGTGGTCAGTAAGCAAACCCAGCCCCGACTTCCCTCCTCAAAGGAAAGGGGTTATGTCCGCGTAGGTGCATATCCATCCTTGGCCCGATGTCAGTGAAACAGGAGAAATGGCCGGGTACAAACCTAATGCCTTCCTCTGCAGGTTACCGTCAGTGCTGCCTTTACCAGACAACATGTCACTCTTAGAGTTACAGAAGGCACTCCTACGTACTTCCTGGGAATATGAAAATGTCACAAAATTAAATGTAATTTTTCTGGAATTACTATAAGTGAACAGATCATATCACCTGCATTATGCCATTCTGATCCTGTAGTTTCCACGTACAAGGCTGGGACGTGTCTTTGCCTTAGAGAGGAAGGCGGCCGGAGCTGCAGGCTGGGGCTCAGTAGCAGACCCCGTGCACTTTTCTCATTCATGTCCTATCGATTTGTGACAGCGATTACATGCTCTTGTTGTGCAAGCAGTAGGGCTTTCTAACTGGCGCTATGACTTGTAGACTTTCTGAGAATTTTCATTAAAAGTCGCGAATCGTACAAGCTGAGGGAAGCCGAGACAAACGATTTAAAAGCCACTGGCACGTGGGCCGGCCTGAGTTCAGATTTCCTTTCCCGGGTGTGGTTTGGGGGGCCGGTAGCAGAGCGTGGTTGTGTTGTAATGAAGCCGCCTCTCCAGGGCCACGGGAGTTTGCAGATGCTGATGAAAGGAGAATCCTTTGCATTCAGAGACATATCGGCATTGAGACCTCCCGGTGCCGGGGAAAGGTGGGTTCACATACCTGTGTCCCAGGAGCCCCTTCTCCCCACTCTTTCCTTCCTCCAAAAGTGTTCCCCCCTCTTGGCTGCCTCGATGTTGCAGATAAGGACTCTCAGAGGTGTGTCTGGGCACCCGTTTGTCCCAGGCGGAGCTCCAGGGCCGAGATACCTTCTGGTCCCCAGGGCCATGTTGACTTCCGTCCCAGGGCCTGGAGACTGTCTGGGGTCACCCTGCCCTTTACCGAGCGCTGGCTCACAGCTGCACTGAGAGTGCTTTTCTGCTACTGGGCCCAGGTTCCAGACAGTAGGATTCTCCTGGTCCTTTTCTTGGTGGCTTCTGTGTGTTGTGGCCTGTTACCCTGGGGACGCCAGGAGGTTTTCTTTCAAAGTGACAGACGTTTGCTTGGGGAACTCGGCTAAGGACGTGGCTTTTCCGAGATGCGCAGACGTTGCCCCTTTAAGAGTCAGCTCCAGGGCCTGGCCTGCGACAGGCGTCTTCCACTCAGGGCCTGCCTTGGCCAGGAAGGCCTGCTTGTTCTGGTTGTCTTGACCGTTGAATTTGTCTTGGCTTATTTTTAATTTTTTCATACGCCTCCAGGGGAAATTCCCAACTCCTTGGCATAGTTGGGGGCCTTTTGCCCACAGACGCCAGCCCTCCAGGGCAGGCCCCTCTCCTCAAGTCCGTCTCAGGCTGTGGTCTGCAGCCAGACAGCAAATGCCCTGTCCTGGAACATGGCGCGTGCTCTCTCTTCCCTTCCCAGGACCTGGAACTCTGCCCACTTCTTCTCCACCCCGCGCTCTCGATCCCTCAAGGATGTCCTTGCGCATCTTCTCTGACATCCTCCCTGACCTCAGCCGCCTCTGCAACCCTGTGCACCTAGTCCCCTGCCGCACTGGGACACTTGTTTCCTCAGGGACCACACATGTCCCACACTTTACACATGCCTCCTGAGGGACTGTCAACAGATCACTGATTACCGGTTGGTATTGGGATCTGCTTGGTACTTAGGAGAACACGGGAGCTTCATCCTGTATTTCCGTTGAAAATGGTCCCCCTACCAGTGCTTCCTGGGTCGTTCCCTAGCACTGGATCTTCATCTGTGTCCGTCTGTCTCCTGCACTAGACAGTGAGCACCACGAAGGCCGCGTTTTCATCAGGCCGGGTCTCCAGCTGTGTCCACAGTTCCTCGCCCACTCCATGTACATGTTAGTATTTACTTCATACGTTTGCCCAACCGTGACATCTTAAATATTTATCTGAGCTGGTAATGTGAATTATATTTCAAATACCGTGATGATGCAGGGAACATTTCTTACTTAACTGGAGTTTTCCCCAGTGTGCGTGGGAAGCGTGAGGCATCACCCACCCCCAGAGGTGGGCCTTCCTGTGGGGAGGGGTTCCCGGGGCCTCTGATAGCGGGTGCCGACAGACTGCACGGTGACTGTTCAAGAGATGCTGCCCATCTTGAAAACTTGTCAGAATAGGAATTCCAGAAAGATCAGAAATCCGTATTCCTTTTTAAAATTCTGTTCTTAAACACTTGCACTGCAAGAGACCCCATGAGAAGAGAATGTGACAAAAGTCTACTATTCAGAACATGTAAAGAACTCTCTAAACTCAGCAAAAGGAAAATAAACATTCCAGTTAGAAAATGGGCAAGACACTTCACCGAGGAGGATGTGAGTTTGGCAATAAGTACACGAAAAGATGCTCATTAGACAATAGGGAGATGCAGGTTAAAGTCAGTGAGAGACCACTGCACACCTGCAGCCACCCTGGCAAACAGCATGGCGGTTCCTTACGAAGTCGAGCGCACAGTCTCCACGTGGCCCAGCAGTCGCACTCCTGGTCGTATACCCTAGAGAAATGAAAACTTACGTCCACACAAAATCTGCACACAAACGTTCATAGTAGCTTTATCTGTAATGGCCCCAAATTGGGAACAACTCAGCGTTTTTTCAAAGGTGAATGAAGAAATAAACTGGGCCCACCCACACAGTGGGCACTTACCAATGAAAGCAATAAGTTGGACACACACACCCCCAAGGGCCTTATGCTGAGTGAAGAAAGCCAGCCCCCAAAAGTGTGATTTTGTCTCTGTAACACTCTTGAAATAACAGGCTTGCCCTGACACTGAGAGCAGGCCTGTGGTTGTCCAGGACCAGGACTCGGGGGAGGTGTGACTGTAGGCAGCAGTGGGGGCGTGGCATGCGTGATAGAACAGTGCAGTGTCCTCCTTGGGGTTGTGGGTATGTGAGTCCAAACGTGTAATAAAATTGCATTAAAGAAACATAAAAAACCATTTTAAAACTCCCTAAAAGATAAAAATTTAAATTTATAAAACAAGCAAAAGCTAGCGACATCCAAACAAGATATGTAGTTTAGTTACCAGTGTTGCGCCCACGTCAACTTCCTGGTTTTGACAACATACTATGATTTCTTGCAGGTGTCAGGAGAGCTGAGTGAAGGGTACTTGGGAACTCTCTTCACCACCTTGGCAATTTCTGGTGAATCTCAGATTATTTCAAGATAATTTTATTTTAAGCCGTTCCTACAACATACCAGTTTTTAAAAGAGAAGATGGGCTAGAGCGTTGGGAATGGCGTTCGCTTTGCTGCAGTGAACCTCAGAAACGAGAGTTTTCCTGTGTAGATGTTGGGGGGACGGAGCCATTCTTGGAATGAAAGTAGATCCCAGAGCTAAAAGTGATTCAGAGAAGAAAGAAACTCTTAGGCTAGAAAAATGCTGGTCACTTTGATTCTTCAGATTAGCCTCATTACCTTGTGTTTTAATTTTTAATGCCTTAGAAAACGGGTCCAGAACAAACAGGAAATGTCCAAGCGAGTATTAGGCTTCCACACACACAAGGACTTTTAACCAAGCGCAGATATGAAATACGGAAAACTCCTCCCTGACACTGGTCACATTTGAAAGTTCAGACTTTCTTAATTCAGTCCGTTATGGACAGTAATGTATTTTAACTCAAGAACGTGTTCGTTCCGTGCACACGGGCTTGGCTCGTGAAAGTGTTCGCAGTACACACTGACATTGGATCTCCTGTCATGGTGACTTACACGTAGGACAGCAGTGAATGATTCCTGCCAGTCAGGGAACTTTCACTGAAACCCCGCTCGAATGGTAATAATCTGCTCCTGTAATTGCTGTGGAAAAGGAAAATCCTCCAGAGATTTTACATCTAATCATTTATTTATAAATCTGTAGATGGCAGTCGGCAGAATACGCGTCGGGGGTCAACTTTGTGCTCAAAACAGTTGCCTGATGTTTACATTTCACAGTGTATCTTTTTAACGATACCTCCACCCCCATGATCACAAAAGGACCCGGCTTGCTGGTAGCTGCTCTGCGCCTTGTCCCATGGCCCAGCCACTTCATTACGGATGCCTCGGCAGAGGCCGTCCCCTCAGTATTAGCTGAGATGTGCGTGTTTTTCCATCTCATTAGTTCAGTCTACATACAATTAATTTTTGCCTATTAATCAACCCCTTGGTTTCAGTGACAGCTATATCTAAACCACTTCACCTAGTGTGGAAGAGAAAGGTGTGCTTGCCAGTCTCCGCCCCTCCTCTGTATTTTTCTTGTTGTAGTTGCGGGCGGGGGTGTTGATGCATAAATCAGCCACTGCAGAGAGTGCAAAGGCCGCAGGTCCTGGCTTCGGGCCGGCTGACGGGGAGATTTGAAATATTCATTAGCTCCACTTGTCCCGGGGCTAGACAGAGATATAGGGGAGCCATCCTAGCTCATTGGGGTCTCAGGCCACGGGGAAATTTGTTGGAGCCTGTATGTGAGATAGGTCGACTCTCTTTTTCTACGAATCTAAATCCTCACCTAATTTGGACACCTCTGAGAGGACATCTGCGTGTTCTCGAATTTCGTAATTTCTTTTTAAAAACGGAAATCTATGAATGCAAACAGGTGGTTGTACATGTGACAACTGTTCCCGCTGATCATATTCAAAGGGCAAAGGAAGATACCAAAACTCAGAACAGAGCCTTGAAACTGAAAGGAAGGACCACCTCTTTGGGGGACTTCGGTGGGAAAGTGGGGCTCTGCTCTCTTATGCCCCTTCGTCAGGGACAGGCCTCTTCCACAAGTTAACTTTCCTCGGTTCAGCACCACCGGCAAGGAGGAAATGCACAGTCCCGTACAGGCGTTAGGAATGTTAGATTTCTGGCACGGATTCGGAAAAAGCGCGGTTAGCCGATGTGGAGCTGCTGGAGTAGCTGGATTCTTTCTAAGGGCTTTGCATTGTGGGTAAGAAGCTAGAGTACCGTGGCAGGCCTGAGTAGCTGATGAAATTGTCCATGGGAAAAAGCTTAGCGTGCCTGTCCTGGTAAATCCGTAAGAGTGACATTGCGTGGATGTTTCCAGATCATTCTGTGAGAGTTAGCCAGCGTCGTTGGTCAGCTAAATTCGATGCGCATGATTGATTGAAAGTCAGATAAACGAGTCAATTTGCTGATCTTCAAACATGCCAAATGTATTAAATTTATCAGTTGTAATGGTTAACACGTATATTTAATAGGGATGTATAATGGCTTCAGTGAGACTGTTGAGTTTTGTTACTGAAGATCGAAGACAGAATCTTGTTGGAAGCTTCCTGACCAGCCATGGGCAGCCTTGCCAAGTCCCAGCAGCTGGCGAGAGCCACCAGAAGGGCCAGTCCTGCCCTGCACGCCTTGTGTGACACCTGCTGACAGCTTCCCGTGCTCTTAGGACAAAGACGACACTTGTTCCTCAAGGCCTGCCGGCCGCACTCTCCCTCTCTCCTCCTGGATTGCGACCCCAGGGCCTCGGTGGTGGGGGCTGGTCTTCCTGTGCGGGCTCCTCCCCGGGGCCCTTTCCCCGTTAAGCCGGTTGTGCTTTCCATGACTAAATGGTTCAACACTGGGCTTCGTTAAATAGCTTGCACAGGGAGTGAATAGGCTTATGCTAGGTGTTTTCAGAACACCTAGTGCTTGGAGCTCATTCAGAGCAGGTCACATAAATAGCACCTAATCATTACGGGAAGTCTAATGAGGAAACCATTATTAGTCCGCTTTTGAGACGAGCAGGTGAACCTCACAGAAAGTGAAATATCTTCCATTTTTGTGATGAATTGTCTGCATGTGCAGATCTGTGTTTCTAAGTAATTGAATAAGAAGTGTTTTTAATTCTATTTTTATTTATGAAGTACTGTATTTAATTATTCCCTAGATTTCAGGATTGGCCAATAAACCTTTTCTTCCCCCTCGCCCTTGATTATTCTTAAGTTTAAGACAGTGCACAGTGGCAGATGTGCTCAGCAACCATCCGTCATCTAGTTGATGCCACTCTTTAATGTCAGTTATAAAGACAGTTACTCCTCTGGCTTCAGAAGTTTATTTAAGTCTCTGAGAAGATTGGTGGCTCTTCAGACTTCATGTCTGAAGCAGTAGAAACAGACAGACGTCAGGAGGCACTGGTGTCTGCTGGATAAGGGAGCCCATGCCGTTCTTCTAAAAGTAGAAGTGTTTGCTGCCGTTAATAAATTGAGTCAGGGGAAAAAAACAACAGCAACAACACAGGGATCTCTAACTCAGAATCGGCTTCCAAGGTACCGTGAAGATGGACCTGGAGGTTGATTCCACATGAGTAAGAAAGACGACAGTAGGCTTTGTCTTTGATACCAAGTTGAGGGGCTCTCCCCATCCTGGGTGTTGGTTTCTCTCTGCCAGGTCCTGTGAGATACCCTGAGCCAGTGATCTTCCAGGAAACCCCAGAAGTGGGTTTGAAGGGTGTGATGACGGGGGACCCAGGAAGAAGTGAGGAAGAGGCTCCAGGCGGATGCTGGGGTCTCCTGTGCACCCGACGTGGGCGGAGCCGGGGGCATTTCTCTGAGGATCTGCCTCCTGAGAAGGAAGGCGTGGCTAAATGTGGACCTGCCCAGGGCATGCAGCTTCCTCCCCTCCTTGCTTGGCTGGTAGAGGAAGTTGTGGGCTGCCGGAAGGTTGGGCTGTATTTTCCTCATCTTTCCATCCCCTTTTCCAGTGGTATACTGAGCCGCAGCAGATATAGTACGTACTCGACACCTTGACGCCTGTTTATGCACTGAAAATAGTGACACCATTGCCCTTGAGAGCAAATGAGGAAGAGAACCGTTGACTTGGAAGAGGGAGGGTTTGTTCAAACGTCAGCCTCAAGGAGCATCCCTCATTTCCTCAAAGCTGGGGAGTGCACCGGTCATGTGTTAACGTGGTTTTGCGGGGGGGGGGGGTGTTTTTTGGGGGTTTGGAGGGTTTTTTTGCTTTTTCAGAAGAAGCATGTTTCTTCTTGATCCTTTGTTTCTTAATATCTTCAACAGAGTCACCCGTTTCTAGTGTATGTATTTTATTTCATTTTTTTCCCCATGAAATATTTCAGTGAAAATGGCAAGCCAGATAGTTTGCAGTTTTTCGAAGCCTAGAAGTTGAGCTCTAGACCCAACTGCTGCTAGAGTTTCTGGTTTGTTTCTTGGAAACTGGAGTTAGTTTTCCAATCACATGCATACTGATTGGCAGGAAGATGTTCAGTCCTGATGTACTAGGAGTGAGGGGGACATGGGGACCAAGAAGAGGACAGCTGCTCAAGAGTGAATATTTATCTTCAGTTCTGACTTGTTTTAAGTCTTTAAATGTTTAAAGAGGAAAGCAGAATGGTGGAGCAGGTCTGTTGATGAACACAAGCATACGCCCCACGCTCCCTTTTCTGTGCTCTTTTTGTCTGTTTTGCTGGGTGGTTAGGCCAGCCCTTCTGAAGACATTGTGCACCCAGGCAGAGGGCCGTTTCTCTGGGAAGAGCTGGGAAGACTCTTAGCTGAGCCCTGATCACACCCGATCAGCCAGGCCGAGAGTCGACAAGCGTGCTCTCAGCCGCCTTGTGCTGTGTGCACAACTTCAGATCCTTGGCTTCCAGTGATTTCTGTGCTGGACCAGCAATGCCCAGGAGAGAAGAGATGATGATAGGTCAGATAAATCTGAAACAGCATAATATTTGATTGGTCATACAGAGTATGTAGATGTAGGAGTACTGAAACTGCGTCTCTCTGAAAGTAGCGAACTCGTCCAGATAGGTCTTAAATCCATGAAAGTCTATTGAATCTTGGGCTCCGGGTGGAACCAAAAGCTGAAAAACATGAAATTCCCCTTCTGGGCCTTGGATCTGGTTCAGAAAACTGTTTCTTAGATTTTCAAGTTTTGATCAAAACAAAGACATGCAGTAGCAGCACAGTTTAAAACTTTGCAAGTTTGTATCGTGTATTTGCATGTGTCTTAACCAGTTTGGCTTGAGAAGTTCAGTTATTATGCCTTCTAGAGAACGCATGATAAAGTTGATGGAAAACACAAAAAAATCTTAGCAGGAGTACAATAAGGCAATAGAATATATCAAAAGTAGTTATATTTACTCTGAAAGTAAATCCTGAATCACTTTCCAGTGCGTTCAGGACCACCTCTGTGCCCTGACTTCCCCTTATCTAGAAACTTTCCCTTACTCATTAACAGTTCACCAAACATTATGAGTGTTTCACAAAAGGCACTGAAGTGTCAGTTGCTGTGAGTGATACAGAGATGTCCGAACATGTGGCTGTGTCTGTGGAAGTCATCAGACCTAACAGTCCCCGCAGACCTAACAGCTTGAGAAGCCAGGTGCCCAGTGTGCAAAGGTGGAGGGTGGTCTGAGAGGGGCTTGTGGACACAGGAGAGCCAGAGCGGCCCCTGCCCGCAGGAACTGTTCCCTGGGCCGAGGGCAGCTCCAGGCGCAGGGCCTGGAGGCGGAAGGCCCAGCGCAGAATGGGGAAGGGCAGCGGCCAGATTGGCTGGAGCTCAGGGCTCCCCCCAGGGGAGGACCTGAGTCAGGGCCGGGCTGTGAGGGCTCTGACCAGCACCAGATGCGCGGTTGGGATCTGATTGTGCTTGCGTGGTGAGGAGCCCGGAAAGACCGTGAGCGGGATGGCGATGAGCACCGGGCAGGGTTGGGGAAGGTTTGTCAGACTTTGGCGAGTTCTCTGGATGGGAGCTGAGTGTGGAGAAGCCAGTTCAGAGGCTGCGGTCATTGTCCAGGATGCAGCGGGAGCTGAGTGTAGCGGTGACAGGAGGGAGGGGAGACAAGAGCCGTGTGTCCAGGGGTTTCCGACCTGGTGGCAGTAGGAAAGTCAGAAGGTGTTACGGGCTGAGGGAGGATGCCGCGAGAGGAGGGCCCGGGCGAGGGGACAGCGCTGAGAGGGACGCGCGGGCCTCGGGCGCCAAGGCCGAAGCGCCCCAGGGAGGGTGCTGGCTCTGGGCGCTGATCGTGGGAGTGCGCAGTGGCCTTGGAGGGGGCAGTGTCCACGGCTGCGGTTTTCAGGTGAGATCGTGGAGGAGCGAGCAGAGAAGTGTGAGAACCAAAGGGAGGCGGGTGACCACCCACAGGGGACTCGGGGAGCTCTCCTCCAGGGGAGGCCCCCCCCAGGAGCGTCGGGTCAGGGGCTGGTGCGCACCGGGAGAGAGGGCGGGGCCTGTGCTTCTCCCAGTTTGTGGAAAGACTTCCCCCGAGGATGTGTTTGTTCGTGTGCCACTGTGATTGAAGGCGCTGCACCAGGCTTGGGAGGCCAGCGTTGAGGTCAGGTCAGGGCTTTGGGTTTTAGTCCCGCTCTGCCGCTCCTCAGCCCTGTGGCTGGGATGGTGTTAATCCTTTCAGCATTGGTTTCCGCATCAGTAAAACCAGAATCCGGATCTCATCTCGTATATTGTGATGAGGGTGAAACGGGGTTAGTGCAGGCAGAGCGCCGAGCACGAGGCCCAGTATGCAGCCAGCGCTCAGCAGACGTCAGCCGCGGTGCCAGGAGCCTCTGCGTCCCCACCCAGACCAGCACCTCAGAGATCCCCACGGGCCAACTCGTTGGATGCAGAGTTCACAGAGGGGACCCCGCTTAGCTAGGGGTTGAATTAGGGTTTGAAGAGGGATTTGGGCCTGGAGGCAGTACAGGTGGGAGGAGCAGTGTGGCGAGGTAGGGATCCACCTGGAGAGACGGAGCAAAGGCGCGGCAGCCCCGCTCGCGTGTAGGCCAAGGTCCGCCGGCACCTCGTGTGCAGGGCCTGGCGGTTTGCATCTTCGGCCACGCGGTCCGACTGCCTCTGCCACAGCTCGGCCCTTGTGCAGGTGGAGAAATGGGCCTGGCTGGGCTCCGATACAGCCTCCCTGACTGGAGTAGCCGTGCGAGCCGTGCCGACCATGGGGATCTTGAAAATTCTACATGGGGCCAGATGTGAGCCCAGTGATGGCTCCAAGTGCTGGGTGACTGCTGGCAAGGAGATGCTGTGGACAGCAGCTGCTGTGCCGGCCCGGCACGAACGTGGGGTTGAGGGCCGAGCTGAGGGCCTGACGGTGGACGGACCCGTGGCGTTACATTCTGAGCATGAAAATGTCCAGGAGCGGCTAAACCATGATGTTAGTTCACGTGTAAATGGAGATGGCCCCTCCTGGGAGTACGTTGGGGATCCCAGATTTCCTTGTTGCCGTCCGCCCGTTGTTCCCAGTATGGCAGCGATGCAGCACCCCGGTAGGTTATCTGGAGTGAACCGGCTCTGGCAAAGCGGGCAGGAGTTTCACCCAGTCTTCACTACACAGAAATAAATAAAGGTAATCGCAAGGCAGCATCCACATGCCAGTGAAAACCAGAGGAGTTTCCTGTAACATTAGTTTCTGATAGGTTATTTTTGTACCTGCACCTCTCCGCTGGTCTCCTGGCAGACTTGGGAGGAGAAGGGAGGATGGGGGCAAACACAGCAGCCCTGGTCTCGACCTTGCTTCTCGGGGGGGGGAGGGTGCTCCGCTTCCAGGGAATGTGTGAGTTCATGAGATGTTTACATTTATGCTTTCATTGCAGTTAAAATCTTTACGAATAAACATCTTACTATTTATAAAGGTAAAATGCTGCTTCTGTAGTATTTCACAATTGAAAGACATTTTCACATAACAAGACTTCCTTTTTCTAAGTTAACTGTTTTGCAAACTACAGTTCTCTTGAGCATCTGAGACTCCTTTTTAAAGGGTCTCAAAATTACTCAAGCCTGAGACATATCGAAGCCAAAGAGAATTAAAGTTGGACTGGGGCACTAGGGCCTTTGGGGGCAACGTTCTCACCAGAGCCACCGTAAGCGGTGAGGGAGGCCCGGGCCAGGGAGAGGACTGAGGACTTGGGAGCAGAGAAGAGAAGAGAGAGTCCAGAGCAGGGACAGTTCCTTGTGGTCTTGGTTGGCACAAGGATGTGGCCCAGGGCCCACAGTCTGACCTTGGGAACGGGGTGGTCCCAAGTGGGGCGCAGAGAGGACATGCTGGGGGGAGGGGAGCATGGGACGTTCAGGGTTCCGCCTGAACCATCTCGTCTCTTTCTCCCCCCCCTCCCCCACCCCGCTCAAGCTCGAGGTGGTGGCCGCAGGGGTCAAATCAAGGCTTGGCACTCTCGGAGGTGCTGTCGGCTGGCTGTGGGGTGTGCACACAGGGCCTCTTCCCTTGTCCTGGCTGTCAGAGAACACCTGTACATAAATGCTGCCTGTTTTTTGCTGCAAACCCTGTGACACCCCCTCCCTCTTCCCCTGGGAGGGCTGTGAACCGGGTCCAGGCACAGAGCTCATGGTCCACAGACCCGCCTGCCTGCAAGTGTGACAGCCCCCAGAGGCCTGTATTGATTTTTAAGAGGAGGAAAAAGGCAAATGAAATTGGACTCTCCAACCTGCTTTGAGTAGAAATTGGTGCTTCCTAAAGGGAATGGTAACTGGCTGGCTTTGCAGCTGAAGTGTTTCCTACCCGTCCTTCCTCCTCACTCTCCGCCGGGCCTCTGCTCATTCCTTTCAGGCCTTGCCCCGCCCCAGTTACACTGCTTCCTGCCCATGAACATAATTGGGTTCTTTGCTGGTAGACCTGTGATTGGAAGACCTCAGGGTGTTGCTAAACTCAGTTTGAGCACCCTGGAAGGAAGACAAAAGATGCTGGGAGAGGCGCCAGCTCGAGGAAGAAAGGGCGGCGGGAGGTGGCATCTGTGCGCCGTGTTCAGAATGACACCATCCTTCAAGTGGACAATCCCAGCTTCCAGTGCCAGTGACGATACTTGTTGAGGAAGCACAAATGTCTTCTGCTTCTTGTCATCTATCTTGCAAATATTAGTATTCTGGAAGAAGGATTTATTTTAATAATGTGACTTTTAGTTTTTTTCTGTAGTTAATGTTGTTTTATTACTCTGCATCCTTGCCAGGAAGCTCATTTTAAGAGTTTCAATTCAAAATTAAATATGATCTCAGAGTTTTAAAATACAATTACATTAACTGTCCATTTAATAGTTGCTTAAGATTTTTTTGGCCACTAATGTATAGTCAGTATGCTTGTCTGATATTAAATACGGTGTTTCCAGCTGTACTCACCAGCTAACGTGCTCCAGCTGCAACAATAAACAGGCGAAGCAAAGGCCTTCTGAGAAAGGAGCTACAGAAAGTTGCTCCCAGATGAAACTGCAGTATTGTCTTATATCATAAGCTATGCTGTTCTTTTAAAACTTCACTGTGTTTGATAATAGGGAACTATCTATTATTTATTTAGAACTGTACAAACCAATGTACTCGACAGGTAATTTAGTGGCAGGATTATTTATTAATAAGCCCAGTACTCAAGTTAATGGGACTAAACCCCATGGAGGTCAGTCGCCCTGTAATACATGCCTCTTGGAAAGAAAAGAGTAGTGTCTTCAGGACATTCAGTTATTATTTTAGCATTTAAATTAAGACATATTCCCTTACTGAGATGAAAAATCTTTTCTTTTTTCTGAACCGCATCATGACAAAGTAGACTTGAAGCTGTGTGGAGAGACCAGTTTTCGAAACCACATTGGGATGGGCAGTACGTTTTTAGCCCTGTTACTACCAAAGGTGTTTGTCTCCTGTGTGGGCTCACGGGAGGAGGGAAGCCATTCCCTCACAGAGATAACGAATCAAAGACTGCTTGCGCACGTGAAAGGATGCTCAACATCACTAATCGTCAGAGAAAATGCAAATCAAAACCACCATGAGGTGCCACCTCACACCAGTCAGAATGGCCATCATCAAAAAATCTACAAACAATAAATGCTGGAGAGGGTGTGGAGAAAAGGGAACCCTCTTGCACTGTTGGTGGGAATGTAAATTGATACAGCCACTATGGAGAACAGTATGGAGGTTCCTTAAAAAACTAAAAATAGGGGCTTCCCTGGTGGCGCAGTGGTTGAGAGTCTGCCTGCCGATGCAGGGGACACGGGTTGGTGCCCCAGTCCGGGAAGATCCCACACGCCACGGAGCGGCTGGGCCCGTGAGCCATGGCCGCTGAGCCTGCGTGTCTGGAGCCTGTGCTCCGCAATGGGAGAGGCCACGACAGTGAGAGGCCCGCGTACCGCAAAAAAAAAAAAAACCTAAAAATAGAACTACCATACGACCCAGCAGTCCCACTACTGGGCATATACCCTGAGAAAATCATAATTCAAAAAGACACATGCACCCCAATGTTCATTGCAGCACTATTTACAATAGCCAGGACATGGAAGCAACCTCACTGTCCATCAACAGATGAATGGATGAAGAAGATGTGGCGCATATATACAATGGAATAGTACTCAGCCATAAAAAGAAACGAAATTGAGTTATTTGTAGTGCGGTGGATGGAACTAGGGGGTCTGTCTTAAAGAGTGAAGTAAGTCAGAAAGAGAAAAACAAATACCGCATGCTAACAGATATATATGGAATCTAAAAAAAAAAAAAAGAAGAAGTGGTTCTGAAGAACCTGGGGTGGGACAGGAATAAAGACACAGATGTAAAGAATAGACTTGAGGACACAGGGAGGGGGAAGGGTAAGCTGGGACGAAGTGAGAGAGTGGCATGGACATATATGCACTACCGAATGTAAAATAGATAGCTAGTGGGAAGCAGCGGCATAGCACAGGGAGATCAGCTCGGTGCTTTGTGACCATCTAGAGGGGTGGGATAGGGAGGGTGGGAGGGAGACGCAAGAGGGAGGGGATATGGGGATATATGTATACATATAGCTGGTTCACTTTGTTATAAAGCAGCAACTAACACAACAGTGTAAAGCAATTATACTCCAATAAAGACATTAAAAAATAAAAACTGCTTGCGGTGGGAGACGGCGGGATGGTGAGTGAGGGGCTCAGAGCAGCGGCTGCACGGCCCCGGCCTGGCCCCCTTCCCGGTCACGCGCTCTGCCTCTGAGACTCTGCCCCTCAGCCCAGCGCACATCCGAGAACTCCCAGTGGGCCTGGGATGGGCACGCACGTTCCTGCTTCCTGCTCCTGGTCGGACGGTTTTCCTCCACCACGAACAGGAAGGCAGAGCCTGCGGGAACGGCTGCTGGGCCCTCTGCGTGCTGCGCGGCGGGTTGGGGGCGTCTCCCCACCTCCTCGTGGAAACCTGGGAAACCTAAAGGAGGAGCAAGGGTGCAGCGTGGTCAGCTTTGGCACCGTGTGTAGAAGGGGCAGGGCGGGGGCCGGCGGGCGCCGGGGCTCAGCAGGCTGATGTGTGGTCATGGAATGAAGAGAAGGCTCAAGTATTGGCTGTTTAAATTCGTTTTTCTTTGGTTTCATCTCAGTATGCGGTTGATTGGCTCATATCTGGACTGGAAATGGAAGAGCCATTTAGTTTTATGTCTTCAAATCTGAAACACTTCCGGGTTTTGACTGTGGAGTCCTGTCAAACTGAGCAAAATCCGACGTGAGGCCTGTTCCCTGGGCTTTAACGGACTTTGTTACTCTGCAGTCTGCTACACAATCTGAAAAGGCAGAGAAGTGTGACTTGCACTGTTTGGAAAACCTTTGTGAGTTCCCCCCGCCTCCCCGCCCAAGGGAATGGTTTTCAGCAAATCCCTTGGAAAAGTGGAATCTGAAATGCAGGGGTTCTTCCGCGCACGTGCTGTGGTGGCGCCATGCCATCTTGTTTACAGTCCACTCAGGAGGCAGGTACTGCGCACCAAGGAGGCGCCAGGTAGGCCTCCGGGGCTCGAGGCAGAGCTGGGACCAGCTCCGTGACAGCGCAGGGCCTTCATTCCGACATGCGCAGCAGCCTTGGAGGAGAGCTCGTCCGATGTCTCCGTGCAGCCCAGGCCCGCTCCTGCCTTAGCACAGGGCCTGCCTTGCTGGTTTGCCAGACCACCTGGGACGCTGCCTTGATCACACTGGGCCTTGCTTCTGGAGAATGAGGATGGGGGGTGATGGGCTGGGAACGTTCTAAGACTTAGGCCTCTTACCTGTGTAAAGGAGCACTGTGTGTTGTGTGGACTGGTCATTGAGGCATTTGAACAGCAGCACGGCCTTGCTTTAAGGGTGAGGAGCAGTAATGCCAGTGGCCACTGTCTGAGAGCCTGAGACCCTGCTGTGTGGGCACCTAGTGTCTCTTCTTGGAAGCATCTAGAATATAACGGAACTAGATTCAACGCTCAGATCCGCATTGTCTTTGAAGGATAGGGCAGTGGGCCTAGATTGTAGTCCTGGGGATCAGGGAGAAGTTAACAGAAGTTACCTAAGAATAAAAGAATAAATCCAAACGCTATCTAGTGCACATGCTATCAGGAATAGAGCATGTGAACGTATGGGCTTGTCCTGATTAGAGGGACCGTTTGTTTCCATTTCAGAGAGATGAGCAAGGGTGCTTGGATTTCATGGAGATGGTCCAGGTTAAGGTCTTTGGAATCAAACAGACTTTAATTCAAATCCTGGTTCCATCCCATAGGCATTGACTAGTTGTTATTACATAACCTCTGGGCCTCAGTTTCCTCTTCTAGAACATAGAGATAATAATGCCTCCTCAGGGGTCATTGGGAGAAATAAACATGGAACAGTCTTTAATTCTATGCGTGGCACATGGTAGGCAGTCAGTAAATAGCAGCTACGAAATTTTATACAAGGGTTTACCTTGGGTCACTTCCATACCGTTGGTCCTCAACTCAGTGGCTCCATGCTTTCCAGAGTGCCATGGTGTATAATGAAGGTGTGATGTTGAGCAACAACTGTGGCTGACCTCAGCTGTGTTATTGAGAGAGAGAGTCAGGATGTGAAACTGCATGATAGAAAACCAGGCATCTTTTACCCATCTGACTACGTGCCCTGAGATTTCCCATCCTCGTGCTATTTACTTTTTCTCTTAACACTGGTTGTAGAGAGCAGAGGCCCTCTGACTGGTATTTCAGTTCGTCTGCGTCCCTAAAATCCTATGCCCCAGAGCGGGCCCTTTTCTTCTCTTTCCTTAGGCGTCCGTGCGTGACTTTGCTGGCAGGAGCACCCTGTAGCACGTAATGACCTTCCACGCTGTCGTCCTCTCCTGGGGCACAGGCATTGGTTTCCTCACCTTGGCCAGTGACCCCTCTCTGCCTCTCCCAAGCCCGCAGTGGCACACGGCCTACGCAGAGCAGAGCAAGGCCACACAGAGTCTTTGAGGGCATCAGAAGGGCAGCCGTGGAGGGTGTACAGGTTGGCCTGGCAGAGCGAGACCTGACCGTAGAGGACGCTCGCAACAGGTGGCCACAGCTCGGGGCCACACGCATTGCAGTGTTAGCTTGAAAGACGCTCTTGGTTGACCAGATGCCCCACCTGAAATCTGCATCCAAAGATGGGACATTGGTAATTCTTATTTGTGGACTGATTTTCTTGTGTGTTCTTCTTTTCTGGGAGAAGGGAGCAGAATGGTTGAATAATGCGAAGTTACCTACCCCCAGAATCCTTTGGGAAGAAGTACTCTTGAGGGAGTATCAAGAATTTGATGAGACTGATGGAATGACTCTTTAAACATTTCATGTTTCTACAGATATTTTTCAACAAATGGACTAAATTCTTGACAGAATTGTAATAAATCTGCTTATGAGCAGCAATATGGTTACGGTTTTCTCTTCCATTTTTATGTTAGCTATTATTTCTTTTTAAAACTATTTCATGGCCAACATGTAAGCGTTCTACTTGTTAGAAGCTAAGTTAAGCTGGGAAAGAGGAATATACCTCTCATATGTGTGTGAAACGTTAAAAAAGCTTCTTTGTTCACTGCTTCAGTGGTGAAAGTAAAGGCAACATAGACATAAGGCTATTTGAACTCTTTATTTGCCACATTTACAATATTAATAACAGCATTTCTAGAAGTTGTCACATCAAGTAAAAGATCTTCATTCCAGGCTGTCTTTTGGGGCCAAATTGAGACTGGATGCATGCATTTAATAAATTGTAGTCTCAAGTAGTCATTTTTGTAAATAATTAGTTTCAGTGAAAGAATAAGTTAGCATATTGTATGCATCTAATGTTGCAAATGTACATACAGCAAACTTTGCTATTAATCAACAGTCAAGCGCGGCAAGTGGGGTCTCATACATAATGAATTGTGCTTAAACCTCATGGGTTTCTTGATAGAAAAATAAAAGAAAACACAAGTGTAGTAAGCTTTTGAATAAAATTTAACTCGATTGCTCTGCATCCTGTAATTGTTTTGGAATCATTAGGGACCTTATAATTCATCTATAGTTTTGGGTTGTTTTTATCTTCATCTGTCAAATAGTAGAGATTTTTAATGATATGTTAAAGTGTTGATAAAATACAGTTTTCCTTTTAACAACTTGAACATTTAGGAGAGAAAGTAGATAGGCTTTTGTAAGGCATTCTTGTCTGCCAAGTATACTGTTTAAATTGTCTCTTAAAAATATGTTTTATTTTTGCTGATGTATTTTAAAGAAGCAATTATTTTAAAAAAGGAACAAACATACGGTTCTTATGACGTGTACCTTATATGGGGAGGAGTTGAAAATTTACATACAGTTTTCTC
The DNA here is from genome assembly GCF_937001465.1 of Orcinus orca. Taxonomy (NCBI): domain Eukaryota; kingdom Metazoa; phylum Chordata; class Mammalia; order Artiodactyla; family Delphinidae; genus Orcinus; species Orcinus orca. The sequence continues at coordinate 87,635,222 of NC_064572.1, forward strand.
TGTGTTCTTCGTGGGTGTTTATTTTTTGTTGTTTTTTTGTGGGGTTTTTTTTTTTTGCGGTACGCGGGCCTCTCACTGTTGTGGCCTCTCCTGTTGCGGAGCACAGGCTCCGGACATGCAGGCTCAGCGGCCATGGCTCACGGGCCCAGCCGCTCCACGGCATGTGGGATCCTCCCGGACCGGGGCACGAACCCGCGTCCCCTGCATCGGCAGGCGGACTCTCAACCACTGTGCCACCAGGGAAGCCCTTGGTGGGTGTTTTAAAATACCACAGCGAATTCCTCTATAGTCTTGCTTGGGTTCTAACATTAATTTGAGCCCCAGATTTTGAGGGCTTAGGATGCCCATTAAAAGCTGATACCCAGTTTAAACGACGTACCTAGGGCCCAGTTAAACTTTAAACTGCCTCTTCCTCCTCTCATCGCCCTTGGGACGCGAGCCGTTGGTGGCCTGTGATAGGATCATAACTGTGCAGTTTGCTTGCAGGGGAGGGTGTGATTGTGGGGCGGAAGGCATAAAGGCAGGGAGCAGGGTTTATGTTCCTCTTGCTACGAACCACACAGTAAAACCTCACTGAGGGTTTGCTCAGCTGACCCTCGGAACTCCAGCTCACCCTCCTGTTGACTTCCCTGGAAGCTGGGAGTGTGCCACCTTCGGCCTGTACTCCCTTTTGCGTGTTCCTTTTGTACAGAAACATCTTTGAAAACAGACACTAAAACCAAACACATGAAAGGCAGTTAATAAACTCACGTGTTACAAGTAGTAGGAGCTCTTGTCTCAGAGAATTAAAATCTACATATTATGTCTGTCGTTTTTATACAAACTCAGGTATGTTGCTGATACTTCATGCATGTTTATTAGTGTTTTCCCCTTTTTTCACAGTTGAGCACATGTTGCTCTTAGGATCGTGCGGGAAATCAGTACGCTAATGCATGAATCGCTTAGAACAGCACCTGATAACTAGCAAACACTGCTGCCCGCGTTGTCATCAGCAGCAGGGGGGCTCCAGTTGTGTCCACAGATGAACCTCCACTGTCGCGCCTCCTCTTTTTCACCTGTGACTTAGTTGTATCATTTGAGATCTGTGTTTCTTACTACTGACATCAGCACTTTCTCCTTTTTCTACTCTGTGTCCTAATATAACTCTAGAATGTTCAACTGCACAAACTCTGTCACACCTGTGTGGTGTTATTGCCCAAACAGCTGCTGGCCACCAGGCAGTGTCACGGAACCATCACTTTCATTGTTCGTTCATCAGATGGCAGTGGCGTGTGAAAGTCCCAGTTGGGCCGGGAAGGGCTCCTTCAGCACAACCATCAGGAGGGTGATGGATAACTGTCTGTTTTACCTTCACCTTCCCTGCCTGCCCAGTTGGACTATAAACCCCAAGTCGATACTCTTGCCAATAAGCCAGGTACTTAAAGGATCCTCAGTAAATGCTTGAATGGAATCAAACCACTAAATTTGGTTGGATATAGAGTTTAAAGCCTTTATTCAGCCTTCTCATTTAAAAAAAGAAAGGACTTCACTGAAAGCAGGTAGCATGATTTATTTGTCTTCAGTCCTACCACTGGAAGAAAAGCATCTGAGCTTTAGCAAGAAGGTATAATTAAATGTGGGACAAATCCATCAGACGCAAACGCGAGACTCCACCAGCCTCCGCTAACTTGGGCATAATTGTGTGTTTACCAGGGCTATCTAGCAAGAGTGTCCACGTGGTGTTTATAACGTCACCTCAACTGCAGTTTTAAATTTCTGCAGCGAATGTGCACCTTCCTGAGCCTGTGAGGTGTGACACCCCACTCTGGAGTTCCAGGGGCCCTTGCCCTCCGCACCGAGTCCTGGAAGCCAGAGGAGGCGAGGCTTCCCATCCTCGGGGTCTGAGCTGCTGTGCGCGGCCACGGCTCTGGTCACTTCTTCACGCTTGGATTGTATTGGAGAGTCCGTGTGCTTCCTTGTGGACTAATCTCCCAGCCTTGCTGAAGGACGACACCTGGGTCACCCGCCAGATTCCAGAGCGACTCAGAAGCATATGAGTCTTGGCAGCCCTTTCCTAGGTGACCCTCTGGCATCACCAGTTAACGTTCCCCAGCCATAAGGCTGCTTCATCCCATGAAGAGAGAGATGCTGGAAAGCTACTGGGGCCACACAGAGAGGCTGGAAGGCACAGCCCTCCCAGCGCGCGGCGTGTTACACAGTCTACCCGCTGGGTGTAACGAGTGGTGCCCGCCAGTTAGGAGGAACTCGGAACTTTGGGCCTGTTTTCTTACATCAAATGGGATTTAAGACCAAGTACATGACATCTTGATGATTTTATGATCATTTTAGTGACTCTTTGCTGCCAGTGAAGTCTTGAGGCACCCCAAAATCCACACCCCCAAACCTCCTGCCCAGCTGGGTGGGTTAAAGTGTTGAGCGCATTTGTCGTGTGGGACAGACCGGAGGGCACAGAGCTGGGGACGCCCCTCCCACTTTCCGGGCGGCCTGCCAGGCGCGCAGCCATTCTCCGTGAGGGGTTAGACCTGGAGCAGCACTTTCTGATGGCTTCAGCCAGCCTGGCATCCTCTGCCCGCCGCGGCAACTCACCTGCTGCCCCGCGGGTTCCTGGTGCTGGAGCACCTGAGCAGGCAGCCCTGCCCTCGCTAGCCCGGGCCAGCGCTCAGCCTCCCGGGGTGCAGCACACCCTGCGGGAGGCCGGCAGAGCCAGGCAGGGCTTCCCGTGCGCGTGACCTTTGTCCTCAGGGCCGTTTCATTTAAGTTTGGCTCGGTCACCTTCTAATCCTCCGCTTCCCCAGGTGTGTTGCTGTCACTCTTCCTTGTCGTTCTCCTCCACGCCGGGGTCTTGAGGTGCAAGCCTCGTGCAGGTGGGATGGACAGTCTTCCTTTGATACCTTCTGTGCTCATGTATCTAATGCTGTGAAGTCGTGGTTTCTCCTGAGAAATCTAGGCAAGGCATCACTGCCTGCTTTATTAAAAACACTTCAGGGACTTCCCAGGTGGCGCAGTGGTTAAGAAACCTGCCTGCCAATGCAGGGGACACGGGGTCAAGCCCTGGTCCGAGAAGATCCCACATGCCGCAGAGCAACTAAGCCCATGAGCCACAACTACTGAGCCTGCGCTCTAGAGCCCACGAGCCACGACTACTGAGCCCGTGTGCCGCAACTACTGAGCCCGTGCTCCACAGCAGGAGAAGCCACGGCAATGAGAAGCCTGCACACCGCAACAAAGAGTAGCCCCCGCTTGCCGCAACTAGAGAAAGTCCACGCGCAGCAACGAAGACCCAACACAGCAAAAAATAAACAAATAAATTTTAAAACAACGACAACAACAACCAGAAAAAAACCACTTCAGAAGTTTGTTCTGGAGCATGTCACCTGCTTTTCTGTGTCCTGATTTGGAATGATGGACAGATTTATGTCAAAACAAATCTGAAATGCAATTCAACGCCAGAACGTTCTTTCTCCAAGCCCAGGGGGATGGGTCTGGCTGTTTCTCAGGGGTCACGACTCCAGGAGAGCTTCACACAGGGCTCTCCGACACACTGAGGTTCGGGGAGCATCCCCAAAGGTGGTACACTGTTGTCCTTTTTGGTCCTACAGGGTCCTTGGGGTTGCCGACAGTTGCATATTTCTTGAAGAAACCCTTAAACCAAACCATACATGACTTCATGTTTGCTGTATAAACGTACCCATGCTCTCCATTGCTATGTTAAAAAGCTCAACAAAGCCAAATTCATTCTCCAGCCACTAGCCAGCCCTCTTGTGCCAAGTTTAAAAAGAAAAAGAAGTGAAAGGGCTCCAGTGTCACAATATTGGCCTGAGGATTACTCTTTTTTTTTTAAGATATTTTTGATGTGGACCACTTTTAAAGTCTTTATTGAATTTGTTATGACACTGCTTCCGTTTTATGTTTTGTTTTTTTGGCGGTGAGGCATGTGGGATCTTAGCTTCCCTACCAAGGATTGAACCCGCACCCCCTGCACTGGAAGGCAAAGTCTTAACCACTGGACCGCCAGGGAAGTCCCAGGATTACTTTTATTGAGGACATCCTGGGAGGTCTCGGGGGGATGGCCCCTGATGTCGCCTCTGCACTGGCCCTGTGGATGTCGGGACGGTTGTCTCTCATCTCCATCTGCCGCACCGGCTCTCTGGCTGCTCTCCTGGGGGCCGGGCTCCCCACTCAGTGGTGCTTTCCGGAAGCAGTGGCCACAGGCCTGTGCATTTAGTGTTAGGTGAGTTGCTAGGCTCCCAGGGAGACGTGAATGTGGGATTTAAATGAGTGTGGGCCACGGAGCCCATAATTATCGGGGTTTCAGGGTTCGTCGGTAGGAAACCTGAAGAAACTCCTCCATAATAAGAGTGGCCGTTAGTGATGCTGTGATACTGTCACACCACAGCTCTTTCAGGGACGAGCAGAGCGAGGCTGGAGGAGAGGGCAGGGCAGAGAATAAATTTCATTTTATTGTAGAAATGGAAATTTGTGTCATGGCTTTAAAAATCTGGTTTTATGTGTGTGTTTAATGCCATTCATTTTAAATATAGTATCATAAATCCTTGCTTCAGAATCAAAGCTGGTTAATTACATTTCACCCATGAATAGTTATCTAATGCCAATAGAGAAAGAGTTAGAACGGAGAACGACAGAGTAAATCAGAGGTTGAGACCTTTAGCACAGGCATAAAAAATCAATTTAAGATGAATTTTACTACTATAAAAATTCTTCAAGTATCCTTTTAAGAGTGGGAAATGCTGGGAAACACAGCTCACATTTCAGTTCCCTAGCAACCCAGAGGAAACGGCTACCAGCGTGGGCAGCACCCGGGATGCCCACAGCTCCGTGGCCTTTGTTAGATACCCCTGAGTGAACCAGGGCAACTGAGTAAGAGGCTGTGACTCCCCAGGCAAGCAGGTTACTGGTGGGTACAGAGCCCCCTGCCTCCCAGGTTAAGATGCCTGCCTGTCTCCTGGACTGTATGCCCCCTACCCAGGGAGCCCCGTTTGCAGGGTGTGATGGCCGAGAAGACCCCTCAAGCCCTGGAGTCTTACTGAGTAAGTAGGGAACAGAGCAAGAGAGTCACTGGGAACTTCTCTCTGACATGGAAAAACATTTAAGCCAAGCATGGGGTAGAAGTTCCCCACCTTTCCGTGGGCAGACGTCCTAATGGGGAGAGCAATCGGGGCAATGAGAAGATAGTTTCCATCCCCAGAAGTCTCTCCAACATGCCGTTCTGCCACCTGTTCCACTAGACGCCGCTTTCTGCCTGTGAACTGAGCCCCCATCCTTCAGGGTCTCCTGTTGACCAGACCCTGAAAGGGCCCTGTCAGTTCAGGGCCAACCGAGGGCCCTGTGCATGGGGATTCCCTCTCCCAGCAGCCACTAGAAGCTGGCAACTTGGAGAAGGCCTGGGCCTGCCCAGTGCAGCTGTGTTGCTGGCAGGATCGCCCAACTGGCCAGCTCTACAGAGCCGGGGTCTCAGTGGTCCCCCTCTCTCCCTGGTCATCTTGAAGGGCTCATTTCTTCTTTTCCATTCATTCCCTGGTTCCTTCCTTAAGGCCATTCACATTCACATGCTTAGAAAGCCTTCCCTGACCCACCTCTCATTCCATTGTGGAAGAGAGTGGATCCCATCCAAGGAGGCTTATTTCTGGAAAGATCCAAGACCTCTGGAGACTCTTAGACCTACAGAACACCATGACTCAGAGACAGACCCCAGCACAGGGTTGTTTATGAGACGCTGCTTAAAGGTCTTCAGCTGCTCCCCGCTGCTTGCAGGATAAAGTGCACACGTTTCTGAATCTGTAAGGCCCTGCACACGCTGGTGTGTGTCTCCTCGCAGGTGAGGCCAGGCCTGTGTTCCCCGGGCGCTTCAGCCACATCCGTCCTACCTGTACTGGGCCGCGTTGCCAAGCGGTTGTGGCCTCGCATATTCAGTCGGGCCCTCGTAAGGGTGGTGAGTGTACACTGAAGGAGGCAGCCTGTCGGTTGAGGCCTGCGTGACCGCCCTCGGGATGCTGGGGGGAGGCTTTTCCCACCTTCCCCCAAAAGCCTCAAGCTGCAGCCTCTGAGAAGGAGACTAGAGAAAGCCTGCCCGGCAGGCTGGAAAGTGCAGGGAAGCCTGCCATCTGTCCAGCGCCTGGGAGGTCAGGAAGGAATGGCATCTGAAGAAATCCGACTCGGTGCCAGTGCTTTTGTGGGTGTGTCATTCTCAGAAGTTAAAAGAAAAGCTGGATCCATCATAAAACTGGGGCTCAGAAGCAGCAAAAGTGAACCCTCTCTAGGGGGACGTTTTCTCAGTCCAGCGGAGCACATTCCCTGAAAATCGGCCCCTGCTGAAGATGAGAAGTCACCTCCTTGAGGGGAGCCACAGATCCCCAAACAGAAGGATTAGCACCCCGAGTAGAAGAAACAGTGAGACCATCCGAAATGAGTCTAAGATATGTTGGTTTAAACTTGAGCTAAAAGGGAGCACAGTGACCACAGTGAATGAATGAGGAGACTCAGAAGAGAACCAAATAGAAGTCCCGGGCACGAAAGTCACAGCAACTGAAATGAGCCTCGCAGAGTGACCAGCACGCAGAGTAGACTCTCTGAAGCCTGAGACCCAGTGTGAGCTCGGAGGGGTCCCCCAGAAGCCAGCTCAAAGCCACAGAGCACATGGAACCGTGCTGGTCTGTCGTTGAAATGTGGTGGGAGGGGTGGGTGCCTGCAGGCTGATTACTTTGATGGTATCGAGATTTCTGGAAAATATTTTTTAAGATGAGTACTTGGTGATTCTGCAGATCAAAACTGATGCAGGTGATAGTCTTAGGAAGGGGCAGGCACACTCCCCCTGGACTTGCTTCTGTGCTTGTCATCCTCGTGCTCTCACATCCCTGCTCTGCAGGGTGACTGCAGACAGTCAGCCCCAAACAGAAGAGCTCAGGTACCGGGCGTCCTTCCTGGGCACTGCCCCTTTCCAGAGATCGTGTCCTCACAGCTGGAGGTGGAAGCGCGGGTGGGATGACCCGGGCCGCGGCCTCCGTCCTCCTGCCGGCACCTTTCCGCTGTCCTGGCGCAGGCGAGACGTGCATACCTGCAAGGCAGCTACGGGCTGACCCACTTAGATGCAGTGGGCGTGTTCTGCTTGCTTCTTAGTCACGTGGACGCTGGGCCTAGAGGCTGAATCGGCTCCTGTTATCTCTTTTGCAGCCCCGTGGAGGCCCCCGCTCCTCCTGAGCGGCTCGGAGGTCCAGAGGAAGTGACGGAGCCCCTGGCGCAGTGTGCGGCTTGGCTGGGTGCCTATTTCCATGAGCCCGCGGTCCTCGAGGAGCGCCCCGTGCCTGCTCTTCACCATCCCATTTTCCAGAAAGGTCAGTACCTCGGCCGCCTCGCAGTGTTTGGTTCGGGGGGGCTGACCTGTTGACTGTCACTGACCTCCCAGCTCAGGTTACTGACTACACTGACGTGGCGTTTTCACATCGTCTGAACAGAGGCGGCGTGTGGCCGCACTGGTTGGATAGGAGTGCGCAGTCTCCACCCGTTCCAAGTGGTTGTGTTAGTTTTGGCACGTGGTCACGTAATTCTTGGCAAAGGCAATAAAAATGATCCATGTAGATGGACTCCTGACTCTCGCTGGCTGAAAGGTTTAAATAGGAACACATCTGAATGGCAGTAAGTTTTTCAGTAAGCTTATTGTTAACTTCATCTGCTTGCCAACAGCACAGAAAACGAGGCTCATACGTGGACAATTGGCCACTTCCATACACTCCGTCAGTGACACTTAACGTTGGAGTGGGTAGCGGCAGTGTGTCTTCTTGAATAAGTTGTCAGGTTAACCCCTCAAATTTACCATAGTTAAATAATTGTATTCTCGGGCTTCCCTGGTGGCGCAGTGGTTAAGAGTCCGCCTGCCGATGCAGGGCACACGGGTTAAAAGGGCGTCTCTAGGACAGGGCGTGAGAGCTGGAGTGGGCCTTTGCCCCCCGCCCTACTCGCCTCCAGAGACCCTCCGTTGTTGCTCCCGAGAATGGGGCCCTCGCGGGCCGAGGTGGTGCTGTGGCCGCGTTGTCCCCCTGCCCAGCACTGACTGCCTGCTCGGAACCAGCACCTCAGGTCACCGGGCTGAGTCGAGGGTGTGGGTGACCCTCCTCGTGTGCCCCTCCCCCTTGCCAGGCGCAGGATGGGGGTCCTGCTGTGGGTTTGTTTTTACAGTAGGGGCTTGGGAACCTTGGAACAGTGAACTCTTTGATCTCCTGTTGCCATTTGGGGGTTACTGCCCTGGCAGGAGCAGGAGAGAACTGGCCGAGCGGCTCTCCTTCTCTTTACATGTATCACCTAAGTGAGCTGAAATTCAAGGGTTAGAAAATTTCAGAGCAGAGAAATCATGAAACCAGGTCAGGAAGGATCTGTATGATCTAACGAGGGGGTCAGCAGGGGGTGAGCTTATAAAATCCTGAAGTCCTGTCCTCAGTGCTTGAAGAGAGTTGGGACCACTCTCACCCTGCCGCCCCCCGCCTTCCCGGCTCTGGGCCCGAGATTGGCCATCTCCTCTGCCAGCTGGTCATGGTCATGGTCATGGTCATGGTCATGGTCATGGTCATGGTCATGGTCAGTCTGGGCAACCAGGACAAGCTGCAGGTAGGCATTGGGGAAGGATGAAGTCCGTCCAGTCACCCAGTAGCCCATCCCCTGTTGGACAAGCCCTGCAGAGCTGGTGGACACTCACTACTGGGGCCAGGTCCCCTCCAGCTGGGTTTTGGGGTGAGAGCAGCCTCTCGCACCGCCCTGGTGGCAGGAGGTCCCCCAGGCTAGGCCCGCCTGCTGACAGTTAGTGGTTGCTGTAGGGCCAGGATTTCCCACACAGCAGCATGTGTCAGCCAGGTGTTTCTAATTCAGCTCAGTCACACCTCCCAGGCAGGGACCAGGTGTGGGGATTTTGCATTTTAAGAAGGGAGGTGGTGGATGGTTGTAATATGATTGCTAACACGGAGTTAATTGGCACTAACCCCCAGGTGTGGTGACACCCCTTTCTGTCCAGCGGTGGTTGGCTTTGCTCTCTTTCTCTGTGTCCCTTAGCCAGTGAAATTGTGGTGAGCGGAAAAGGCCCACACAAGGAAAGTGCCCTGGCAGCCCCAGAGCTTCTAGAAGCTGTGAAGCAACACAGGAAAAGAAACCTTTGCAAATGGGGAGGAATGGGTGCGTTTATCGTGGAATAAATGCTTCCTTGACAAATGCTATTTTCTGTGCATCTCAGATTTTGAACACGTTTAACATCCTTTTGGGTGTCATTTTTCATCATATTCCTCTGAGATTTAGAGCAGACCTCCCTGTTTCAACTTGGTTAGAAGCGTAGTGATAACTGAGCTCCTCCTTGAGTTCAGCACTTCCGCAGGTAACTCCCAGAGCCCGGCCTGGAAGGTTCTGGCCTCTGCTCCGGCTGCGTTGTCTGTTCCACTACCCCGGGCCTGGCCTGGCCTGGCCTGCTGCTGCCCAGAGGCCCCTCTGCTCGGGCAGGACCACTCTTCTCTCAGGCTCCTTCCTCCAGATCAGTGTGGTGTTCTCCATCTAGTTGTTTTGTTAGGCTGGTCACAAAGCGGTGCTGAGTTGAACCATATGCAATTGCCATTTTGTAGGTTAAAACATCAAATATTGGAAATTTCACATCATTCAACTTCTCACCTTGGAGGATTTCTGAAGTCTAAGTAGGAACAAGTTAATTATCTAGGTATTTCTAGCAAGAAACCGTTGAGCTGTCCTCCTGACCAGAAGCCTGGAGGCCTAGGTGGCTGCCTTTTTCCTGGGCCGCAGCAGGTGGGGTTTCTCTGTGGGAAGGAGAGGCTGCAGTTACCGGGGGTGAGGTTCGTGGTGCTGTTGAAGAAATGAAAGTGAAGCGTGAGTGTGAATAAGAAGTGTTCTGATTCCTCGTGGGATTGTTGTTTTAGTCATTTAATTTCAAAAACAAATTAACGTTTTGTTTTCTGAGTTTTGTGAAGGGAGTTTGTGTGTTGCTCAGGAGCTAGCCGTCTTGTGATGCAGTGAAGCATTTAGGGAGGTCGGGTCCTCCCTATAATATAACCTCTTAAAAAGGTCCGATTTGTTTATTTTGAATTCATTTTTCTCCAAGAAATAGTTGTTTAACGAAGCTATTATTCCTGAAATAAATCATACTCTTTCTTTCATAATAAAATATCATTTAAACTTACTTTCGGTGGATACTCCCTCACTTCTTTATATTTACTTATAAAAAATTTTAGCTTCTTTGTATAATATACGTCTTAACGCTTGTAGCCTTAGAGATCGATCGCAAAAGCAGTTGGAGTGACCAACGAAGCGCTGTACCAAGAGCAGTATTTCACACTGAGTTCAAGAAGAGCAGGCCTGCGAAAGGCTAAGATGTGCTTTCAGACCCAGAATGTGTGTGCACACACTTCCTTCCCTCTGCCCCTGAAGACCCTCCTGGGCAGGCGTGGCCAGGCGGTGGGCGGCAGGCCTGCCAGGCGTGCGGCTTTGTGCTTTTCCTGCCAGCCTGGAGTGCCCTCGCTGGGCAGGTACCTGGCCTGTGCCGAGGACACCACAGGAGGCCGTCCCCGGGGCACGTGTGGAGGCCCTTGACTGTCCTCCCTGTGCGGTCTCACACATGACGGTTTTCAACAGATGAGTTCTGAGTTTTCTTTTCAAAGTGACTGCAATGTTCCCTTTTAAATGAAATATTTAACACTTTAATAATTCCTTCGTCACAGCTATTAGCTTGTAGCTATGAAATCCAGCTGCATGACAGTAGTAAAACCTGCATTTTTTTAAAACCTGCTGGCTAGAGGGAAGTTTCTTTGCAACTTCTATTTCAGAGGCTCCGTAAGGAGTCTTGTAATTCTGTACCCCCGTCAAACCCTCTTTCAAAAGGGCCTCTAGAAAACCCTACCAGTCAGTTAGGGGAAAGGCCCTTTCAGGGCGCATGAATTAATTTCCCCACTGTGTCCTAAATGTGGGGTCCCTCTGAGCCCCCTTCATTCAGTGCCCTGGAGGCCTGCTTTGGTGTGCATGTCGCCTTACACGCTATAAAGCCAGCCCAGTCAGCCTCCGGAGGTGTCGCCGTGGAGAGGAGAGCATCTCCTCTCAGGCTCCCTTCTGGGTCCGCAGCAGGAGGCAGCTTTGTGCTTTCAGGCAGTTTGTACTGATATTTTTCCTGAATTTAAAAAAAAGAATTACAATTTAAAGAGAAAATAGCTAAAGTGGGAGATGCTTTACAGGTTCTGGTTGATAGCCATCGCTGTTCTCCTGTTCTTTAAATGAGGGCTTCTAAAAATGGTTGGCCTTGCTGAGATATCACCTGGTGGGGCTGGAAGGTTTATAAACCTTCCGGTGCCCGTTTACTGATTAGAACAAGCTAAGGCTTGCACTTAAATTAAGTGGGAAGGAAACAGCTGGTGAGAACGGACTTCTTTCAACCCTAGCGCTGCTGAGCTGCTTTTCAGGGCTAATAGACGTGGAGATCTGGGTCTGTGGCCTTCTAAGGCTGAGGCTGGGAAAGGTGAAATGAAAAGACCAGATCAAAAGCCTGAGAGCGGGTGGCAGGCCACGGAGCCCAAGGTGCCGGGAAGGTGGTCGGAGGTCTCGAATCGATACAGGAGGCCACCGCCAGGAGCGGCCCATCACCTCTTTCACAGAGAGTAAAATCCAGTGTGTTTTTGTGGTTTAGAACCATGAGAGAAAAGAGGTAAGTGGGAATGTTTATGAACAAAAGCAAGGCAGGACTTGGTGAAAGCAAAGGATCCGCGGGGTGTAGCGCGAGTCCTGGGGGCGACAGAGGTGGGGTTAAGCTGCCTTCCTGGTCGGGATGTGCGTTTGTTTGCTCCTGACCCTTCAGGGCTTCGCTAACCCGTCTCCAGGAATCCCTCCCCGCTAGGACCAGGAGGCCAGTCCCACGCCGTCGTTCGTCCCTTTGCGGAGCCGCTCAGGAGAGCCCTGCTTTTCTCCAGGCGGCCCCTCCATCTGGCTCTCATGGGAGCCAACAGCTGCCACGCATCCCTTTCCTAGTGGACGGGAGCATCTTCATGGGCTCGTCATCCTCTCCTGCCTGCCTGGCCCCTGCCCTCATTTGAGTATTACATCCCTTCCAGCCCCTCAGTGGAACAAAAATTAGATTCCCAGAATTCTGTGTTCCACATTGAGGGTTTCTCTGGGTTGGGGGCTCCCAGCCTGGGCAGAAGGAGCATCATTTCAGCAGGTGGGACTGTGTGAGGCCGGCCAGGCCAGCTCAGAAGCAGTCAGTGCACTTCACTAGGAGCTCTTCACCTCAGCTATCGGCAACGTTCCGGTGTATCGTGAGGTTCACGGGCCAAAGAGCGTAAGGTTCCGATTATGTCCGAGGGTCATCATTTTTTCTATTTTATCTTGATGCCGTTTCCTGCCTGGCGGTTGTCATCAGGTAACCACATGTTGAACTAGGAGAGAGTCTTGAAAGTTTCAACTCCGACTCGTTCAAGCAAACAGCTTCTTCAGGTTAGTCTGGTAGCTCAGGCCCGTCTTCTGGGAGTGTATGTATCAGAATGCTCTAGAGAGCTTGTTAACAATAGTATGCCTATAATTTCTAAAATCTTACAAGAGGCAACTATATATATATATATATATATACACATATATATATATATATATACACACACACAAATATACACACACACGTGTTTGTGTGTCCATACGCACACACATGTATATGTGTGTATATGTAGTGTATGCACCTGTGCGCTATTTTGAGAATTGTTGCCTTTAAAGGAATTGATTAAAATGGATCTAGCTCTTCTGAGTGCTTTTGCTGCGTGCTTCACTCTGTACGAAGGTTAACACTCCTAATTTAATAATGATTCCGTTTGAGATGTAACTGCATACTTAAGAAGTGTTTTTGCTGTTGTAATCAACAGCTTACATAAGTTCTAGGTTGCGTGTGCATGTCTCCCTGCCTTTGGAGCTCTGCACATAGCCAGGGGAGAAGGCGGGAGAGCCCATGTATCCTTCACCTTTGAGTTGGGAAGACTGGGCGAGACAGGCGGCACGTCGACACCTCCATTGCCGGGTATGGACGCACATCGGGACGATGCCCCCTGAGAGCCTGAAGAGCCTCGCCAGGTGCTGCCACGTTGCCAGGATACCCCAGGGTAGAGTGTCGGCACAAAGCTAACCAGAGCCTTCAGAAGGCGCCCCGATACTTTGACCAAAACTGTGTCTTTTCTTTGGAGTAGCCAGCTGAGTGAAGCTTTAGATTCTCCTGGAGACCCGCGAGCAGTGGAAGTGGCCGTTAGAGGGGTTCTGGAAACTGACCTAATTCTCCGCGTACCCAATGTGGAACTTGTCCTGGGACTGCGGTGATAGAGTGTAAACATCCACATACCCGACAGTCGCCTTACACTTACCTTAGGGAGGAAGCGTAGTAAAATGCCCGCCCCCCTCCCGTAGGGGGAGAATTTAGCCTGTCGATACCTGCTCCTGAGTGCCGTCGTGGCTGGAACAGAACCACAGCCTGCTGGCCTCCGAGAAGATGCCTGGTGTCCCTGTGCAAAGAGCCCTCTGACTGATCAGTAATTACCAGGGTATCCTGGGTAGCCTAGTTCAGTGGAAGTTTCCTCCTAAATCTAAGAGGTGGTCAGATCCTGCGTTCCCTGAGGTTTCCATAAATCAGGCAAAAAAATTGAACTTGAGAATGCCTTCCCTCAAGGCCACTGGGGTCACACGGTATAATTTAACCAAGCTCAAACGGTAACCAAAAAGCTGGTTTGAAAGTCAGCTACTTTCAAACCTTGTAGGATTTAATGGGGTCTCTATTACAAATAAATAGTACCTAAAATTGAAATTATTACAAGTGTTGCTTTTTTGGGAAAATATTCACATTAAAACATGACTATTACCTGTAGCGTAGCAATTAAACATCGTACCAATGCAAGTGCCTATTAAAAATAAAAGTCACCCTGATTACGTTCACACGTTTAGAAAGATATTACTTGCAAGGTCCTCTGTTGGATTTGGGTGTATTTCACCTCAAAAAAGGAGTAAAGAATCAAGTTTCTGCCTGCTAGGGGAAGTAAATTACATTGTCACCTTCTTAATATATTTTAAAGTGACAAACCGACTTTAAATGTCCTTCCGAGATTTTTATTTCGACTGTAGTCATTATTATACGTGTGCTGCTTCCAAAGAGGATGTTTAAAGTAATATTTTTGTGGTCATAGGATGTCTATTCACATTTTACAGGCAACATTAATGTATCTTGATACCATGCTAGCGATAATAAATAGCATCATCTCTACTACCTGGGTTTATAGAGAAAATGGTATTTTAATACAACGGTGTATAGAACTGGACTATAAGTTACCAACGTTAAATGTGCATATGTTGGTATAAAACTCATGGCAGTAATGCCATCAAACTATTTGTAGGATCCCAAAGTGTAGAAACTATTACTTAATTTAAATGCTCTGTCACATAGGTTTACTTGCAGCCCTTATGTTCAAGATGACTCAGAATATAAGACTTATTGAAGGTCACGTTTCAAATGTCAGGATGGAAAAGTGAGGTATCGACGTGGAGAAGAATCATCTGTCTTTCCGAGGTGTGAGGCCATTGGTGTGGCTTTCATGACCACGAAGGGTGGGAATCTCCAGGGCAGAGCAGACCTGCTGGAGGCTCAGCTTCTGGGGCATCATGTGATGTTTTAAGGCCACATAATAAAGTGCTTCTGAAGAAGAAAACTGAAGAATGAAGTAGAGGAAGAGTCTGTTTAGCTCTTCAATATGTCACTGAGTTGCATTCAGATTTTTCCTGCCCTCAAAACACTGAGGGGAATATCGGTAATGTTTTGGGAAGTAGCATCCCTGCTGAGCCCTGCCCCTCAGCCAGCATCACTGTATACGGGATCGCTGTTACTACGGCAACTACTTTTTCCTTTCTTGAGTGCTGCTGTTTGTCATGACACAAACACATCGTGTAAAGGGCGTGTCCCGGATTTGGGGGGAGGGGGCATTGTCTGCTTTTTCCTAAAAACACACACTCCTTCCTCAGCTGCGCTGCGAGGTCCAGCAGCAGCGTGCTCTTTCAGCCTGTCCTCAGACAGCGTGAAGGAGACCCAGCCTCCACGCATTGGAGGCCCGGGGCTCACTGCTTGGCCAAGAGGTATACTTTTCATAGAGAATTCGCATCTCTTCTCTTTGTAGAATAAAATATGCAAGAACCAACATAAATGGCATGTCCCCCCCCTTTTTTTTTTTTTTCAAGAATTGGGCCTTTGATGTTCAAGAGCAGCTAATATTAAAGGCCGTCCCTAGCAGGCTGTAGAAACGGCACCTATTTATGACACGTAAAGCAGCACAAATCTCGCTGAATATGATGGTATCATTAGTTTGTGAATCGCATCCTTGAAAATAACCGTGGAGGAGCCAGATCGGTTTAGAAGAAGATAACAAAATGGTTTAAGCTACTTAGGTTGAATGCCAATTATATTTTAATATTCAACTGAGCACATTTTACTAAGAAAAAAGGCCGCATTGACGCATGCATAACTCATTGGCAGCGCCGGCCAGCTGTGCCACTCTACTCTCCGAATCACTTTGTGCATTTTAGTAGCATGGTAATTTAGTAGAGAACTACCTGAGTGATGGCATTTTCAATGAGCAGGTAATCTACAGAGAATTTTTATATGCTTATGAGTTCTGTGCTTCAGCCCGGCAACACAAAAATACATCAAGACCAATTACGGTATCAACTTTCAGTGTGGTACCCTCGCCACGCAAGTGCATGTATTTCTGCCCCAGGCATTTCAAATTGCATCTAATTTGAAATCTTTGGGGTTTTAATTAAATTTCAGAATATATGGAATTCTTCATTAGTACCTGCTCTGAATAGCAGATTATGCTTCTCTCGGTTTCTCGTTAAAGAAGTAGGCTGTGGTAAAGAGCATGTTCAGGAACCAATCATTTGTGGGGCCTGGGTATTGGAACAGAAATAGTGAAATGCAAAATAATATCCAAAAGATTATTAGTCCAGGGAGAGTCTCTTGATTTGTATTTTAATGGAATTTTACATTTCTCTTAATGATTTGCAAATTGTCCTCTGATTATAAGATGCATTAAGCTTTTCACTTTAATGGCAAAGACACAGCCATTAGCAGAATTTTTTTTTCTGTCTCCTTTTTAGAGCGCTTCCCTGCAGCAGATAAATATTGAAACCATTAACACCTTTTGATGTTCGTCACAGCCTGCGTCTTAGACCCGCGCACGCACGGCTCCCAGGGCCTCTCAGTGTTAACACGTGGCTGGGGGCCCCGACTCTCCACCCGCTGTGCTTCCTGTTCTAGAATATGGTATTCGTCGCATTTAGGGTTTCATTAGCGGTCTTGTTTATTTGGGTTAAAGCTAACGCGTTTCAGTATTACTAATGGCCCCATTTGTGTTAATAAAAGCTGTGCTGTCAGCGTGGAGGTTGACGGTGGTCTGCGGGGCTGGAGCGAGGGGGAGCCTGCGCAGCCCTGGAGAATCGGGAAGGAGTGCACCCGGCACCATCTCCCCGCGCGGAGCTCGCAGAGGGCGCTGGCTGCCTGGGCTGACCGCACTCCACCCCGACCGCAGAGCACCTGCCTCTGGCTTGGCCTCTGAGATACTGTCTGCCCGGGTGGGCGGACCACGCGGAGCCACAGCAGAGGGGGAGGGCTCCAGGAGGAAGGGCGGCCCCCACCTGACTCGGTCCTGCTGGGAACCAGCTGTCCTGCCGGGAACCAGCCGCGCTCAGCCTCCCAGGGCCCCGAGGGGTCACTCTTCCCGACTCTTCTCCGACGGCACCCGGTCCGTTGTCCTTTCGTTCACTGCCTCGTGGATGTGGGTTGAGCACCAGAAGCCGTTGTTCATCGTGCCGTGGATATAGTGACGGATGAGGTGGGTTCTAGTGGGGGGAATGGGGGAGGGCAACGGAGAGGTGGTGAACAGACGTGGGGCTCACCGTGGGTCACAGGTGGCACCCTGTGGAGCCCTGTGTTTGTCCTCAACCCAGTACCCAGCCCAGTCCCCGTGACAAGGAATGCATGAATGCAGGACGTGCCAGCCCGCTTTTGGAACTTTGCGTGACGTTCCTGGGTCTGGGTGTCCCTTGCGGATGAGCGCAGACGAGGCCCGCCGCCATTTCCTCCTTTCCCGGGATCTCTTCATTTGTGGGACGTCCTCCTTTGGTGGAACACGTACGTGAGCGCGTTGGGCTTTGTGTCGGGGATGTCTGCTCCGGAGAGCACGATGTTAGGGGACGCAGGCCCGCCGCCCTTGACTGAGGCTGGAGGTCTTTGTGAAGTGTAGCCGGCCTGTTGCCAGCACCCTGGACGCACTTCGTGGCCAGGTACCCTGACCTTCAGTTCAGTTGCCGGGGACTGGGCCATTCTTCCAAGCGTGGCTTCTCGCTCTGCAGCACAGAAAGCGAGAGGACGGGGCCAGCGGGCCAGCCAGGTGTCAACACGAGGGTGTGTGCGGAGGTGTGCCTTTTGTCTGAGAAAACTGGCAGATGTTCTTCCCTGTTGTTTCCTCCTCCTACAAGGAGAGGATAGGAAAGGCGCCCATAATCAACGAAGGTTATGTTGAACAGTTCGTTCCCTGGTAGCGAACCAGGCCTCCGAGGAAAAGCAGGGAGCCATTGGCTGAGGCACTGCTGCATCTGTAGAGCACGCGCCACCCTGGGCACGCGCTGGGACTCCAAGATACTTCCTGGGTGAACGTGTGGATGCAGGCAGCCTCCGGCGCAGCCCGGGCCCCAACGCTGCACTCAGTCGTCCGCCTGGCCGCCTCGCCAGAGCCTGTGCCCGGGCGGCCCCAGCTCCGCCTGGCTCTGCGTCTCGTCTCTGCCCCTGCCGCAGAAGCGGGTGAGGATTGACCGCGTTGCTCTCCGCTGTGCAGTGAAGTCTCATCAGGCCTGCCGTGAGGGCCACTCCTCCTTCCACCCAGAGGAAGAGTCTTTGCTGGTGGAACTGGTTCCTGCTGTCTGGGCTGGAGGGTTGAGGGCCTCAGGGAAGGTGGGATCTTACGTAGCAAGTCTCCGGGGAGCCCCTTCCTGGGGAAGGCTCACGCTGGCGCAGACGTCTGCACAGGCCCTGGATCCCGAGGTGTGTGAATGCCCCGGAGCCAGGCCCCACACCGCCTGCACCTCAAGGCCGGAGCCCTTCTCTGAGGCCTTGCGCGTGACCTCCCGGGACCCCCGTCGCTCCTGCCCAGGGCTGCACACACGCTGTTTCTGAGCCTGAGTGCTTTTCTAAACCTCGGGTTTCTAAACTCACCCAGTTTAACCTGGGATCCTGGAAGGAAAACTGGAGGCTCTCAGTTTACGTTAGAGATTTGAGCTGTGCTAGCTTTCTCTCTCAGCACACGTGATGGTTCTCGGAGAACTTCTTACAACTTGTCGGCCTTGCCCCCCTCACTGAGCTGATAAAGGCAGCGCCACGTGTGCCCTCGTGCCCGCCCGCCACTGGGTGGCGGAGCTCCCCGGAGCCCACGGCACGGCCGCACCCACCCCAGGTGAAAGGAAGTCAGGGCACTGTCTCCCGCACCCATCACTCCCTCGGCCCTGCTGCTGCTGCAGAGCGGAGGGTCTGTGGGGCTCAAGGACAGCTGAGCGCAAGCAGGGCTTCGGAAGACGTGAACAGACCTCCTCTTAAACTGTAGGGGGACCTGTTCTAGGCCACTTGGGTAAAGCGTAAGTTCTACTGGATGTTAGTAGATACCTCACCAGAAAAAGATTCCATGACCGAAAAGCTTGAGAAATTTTAAACAAAGCTAAACAGGTTTCTTTGTGACAGGAGTTCTCAGAACCTTCAACATGTTGCTGGTCAAGAAGATGGTCAATAAATGCCCTGACTTGCCCAGACAACCTTCTTCTACGACGCCTCTCCCTGCTGGCACCTCGTGGGGTGCTGGTGTTTCTCAGAGCGCAGCCTGGGGGACTCCAGCCTGTGGAACTGCCGTAGAAATGAGCTAGACATCCTGGGTTGACCTGTGGACACTGGCGGGGTTTCAGGAAATGTCCGGCTTTGCAGAGGACCCTGGGAGGTGTGTGGCCCTAGCCCACCCCGTCCCATCCCAGACCGAGTGCGCACGGGCCCTTTCTTCCAAGAGCATGCGGAAGGAAGCATGTAGGATAACCACTTCCCAGCTGCCTTGGACGCTGCTGTTAAGTGATTCTTGATTGGTTGTTCCTTTTTATACTCTAGGGTCAGAAGTCCTAGAAATCACTCAGTTCAACATATCTATTGAATGCCTTAAAAATAAGTACATAAACGTCGCCCTCTTCAAAGTGAAGCTGGGAGGGTGGGGATGCGGATGCCGTTCTCTGGCAGAGCCCTAGGCCAGACCTCGGAGAAAGGAGTTCAGTTATCAGTCATTCAGCAAATATTTATTGAGCTATAAGCAAAGCCCTCTTTTTGGCTCTTGGAACTTAGCAACAAACTAAACAAAGTTCTGAGTCTTATGAAGCTTATATTCTAGTGGGAAGTATGCAGGTGTGTGTTTGTAAGTCTATCCCATATATATAGGTATAGATATAGATATAGATATATACCCGCTAGACCGTCAGGGAGGGGCGTCATCGCTTTGTGAAATAGAAACCAGGCCGCAGGGATGAGGGAGTGAGGGGGCTCCTTTGGAAAGTATGGTTAGGATGGGAGGGGACGCCACGAGCATGGAATCCGGATGCTGGAAACATCGTCGTCTCCCCTCTTATTTTAAAAGTTAATTGTCGGGGGGAAAGGAAGAAAACTACGTGAATAAATACCTTTTGAATCATTTTTTATCATATGAGAGAAAGGAGCAATTTCAAGGGCCTCATGAAGAATAATTGCTGAGTCCACTGATGACAGGTTGGTATTTTCATTATTTTTATGAAATAGCTACTTCAGACAAAAGAATATTCATTAAGGATTTGTGAGGTACAAACAAAAAAGAGAGGACTCCTGTGTACCCACCCAGGTTGAGAATGGAGCACTGCCAGCGCCGCTCGGTCCCACGTGCCCTCCCTGGCCACGTCTGCCTTCCCCCAGCCCGACTCCATGTTTTGCATTTTTTATATGAATGGAATAACGCTGATGTCTCCCTGTGACTTGCTGCTTTCAATCAACATTTTTGTGAGACCCGTCTGTTTTGAATCCTGTAGGGATACTTCACTAATTATAACTACTATGTAGAATCCCATCTTATGGATGTGCTGTTATTTGTTTCCTGTCCTCTGTCAGTAGGCATTGGGCTTCTCCTCATTCTTTGCCTTTTTAACTAGTGCTGCTACAAATACTTCAGCACAGGTGTCCCAGTGTCCAGGTGGCTGGGATCTGTGGGCAGAGCACTGGAGAAAAGGGAGCTACACAGAGAGCTTCAGAACTCGGCGTGGTGTCCTCTTGAGTCAGTTGCGGAGTGCTAGTGTGTGTGCGTGGGGAACCACTTGAGACTGACAAGGCGCTACTGGGAACTGAAGTTGAACGATTCCCAGGGGAGTGAACAGCACTAGAGATGGAAAGCGTGGGAAAGTACGAGAAAAAGTTTGTGTTTTGTTTTTCATTTAAAAATGATTAACTGTTCAAAATAAAATTAATAATAATAAATTTGGGGTTTATAATATACATAGAAGTAAAATACAACAGTAACACGAAAGGTAGGACTGGGAAAATGGAAATATGCTGCTCTCAGTTATTAGATTACTGTGAGCAAGTTATCGTATTAACTGAGGGAAGACTTTGATAAAGAGGCATATTATAAATCCTAGAATGCCGCTAAGAAACAAAACCAAAGTGAATAGTTCACAGGCCAGAACAGAAGGTAAAATAGAGTACTAATTTTTAAAGTAATCTAAAAGGAGGCAGGACATAGAGGGAAAGGAGAACGGAGAACACATGGGACGAAGAGCAAGTTGGTAGTAGGTAGATGCAAGCCCAAGCATACCGACATGTACGGTGAGTGTAAATGGTCTCAAGGTTCAAATTAAAAGGCGTAGATAAACAGACTGGATTTAAAAAGCCAGACCCTACTATATATTTTCTACAATAAACAGATAATTTAAAAGGACAAAGGGTTCTGTGCAAAGAGGTAAGAAGAACAAAGTTGTGCGTATTAGAAAGGAATAAGTATACTGTCTATATTCAGATTGCAAACTGTTTACATAGAAAGTCATAGAATTTTGAAAATATCTAACAAGTGAATTTAACAAGGTTAAGGATACAATTTTAATATGTAGGAATTAATTGATTTTACCTAATAAAATTAAGAACTAAATTTTAAAAATTATAAGAAGTGTCCGAAGTAGAAAGTATTTAGGATTAACTTTAGTAAAAGATATGCAGACCTCTCCACTGAACAATATAAAACGGAGAGAAGTTAAAGGGGATCTGAATAAATGCGTAGATCTTGGTCACTGGAAAAGCCAATATTGTCAAGAAGTTAGTTCTCTGTGAACTCTCTATATTCAGTTCCATCAGGCCTTTGAATTCCCAGCTGATACTAAACCTACATGGACATGCAAAGGGCCTGGAATATCCAAAGCAGCCTTGAAAAAGAATCAAGTTGTAGGACTTACATTACCTGATTTTAAAACTGAAGACAGATCTTCTATAGTCAAGGCGCTGTGGGACTGGCACAAGCCTCAAGACTTAGAGCGATAGGGCATACTAGAGCTTACCACACTTTTACAGTCATTGTATCCCTGAGAAAGGCTCCAAATAGACGGATGAGGAAAGTAAATCTTTTCAAAAAACAGTGCTTAAACAACTGGATATCTCACACACACACACACACAAATTTGTCTTGACCCCTAGCTCACACCATACATAAAAATTGATTTGAGATGTATCATGTACCTAACATAAAGCTGAAACTCCAAAGCTTTTAGAAGAAAACATGGAGAATATCTTCATGACTTGAATAAACACACATTTCATACAACACTGAAATACAAAGCCAGGAAAGAAAATAGCGATAAAATAGACTTTATCAGAAGTTAAAAGACATCATTAAGAAAATGAATTGGAAAGTCACAGAGTAAGAGAAAAGATTTGCTACACGCATGTTCCGTGTCAGTAGCCATGGGTTGAATGACTAAGGCAAGTGATCTAATTATAGAGCACTTCATTTAATTAATTATTATTTCCCCAGCCTGCTGCTGATGTGCAACCTTGGAGATTCATTCATCTGAGTATCAAACAAACAGTGTTCCTAGATCTGAGAGTCACTGTGTCAGTTCCCCGCCTTTTCCTGGGTGTCGTGTTGAGCCCTTTCGGAAGGTGCTTCTCCAGCACTGGAGAGTCCGTTTGGCTGCAGGGCAATCTTTGCCGGCCGTGACCACACACAGCCATGGGCGGGGGAGGCTGGCTGCTGGCTCCTACTGTGGAACAGGACCTGGTTTTTGAAGTTGGTGATAGTTTGTTGACCACTCCACAGAATCAGAGGTGTTGTCATTTTTCACAGAAACTTCTGGAAGAATTTGAGCCCCTGATAATGTATGGCTTGAGACTTTTTAAAGTTTTAAGTGGTAGATGCACACGGGATACTGAAAATTCAAAATCAAATATTTTCAATTTTGTCTCTGTTGCTGAAAATGAAAAATCTTATTGTCTCACCCCCTACCTCATAATATAGTGGTGGAGTTTCAGCTGAATGAAAAGACTCAGGATTAAGTTGCAGAATTTGAAGGGGAACACAGTAGTGTTTAAGGGGATCATGGGACTTATGAGAACTGTGTAATGAGGTACTTTCTATGACTGTGCAGATTGCGTTTCTGTGTTTAAAGCCCACTTTCCCAGCCTGAGATAATTGATGCTCACTTTGAGAATTTGGGAGGTATGGCAGAAACTGTTGGGACTGATTTTAGAATTGTTGTGGTATATGCCATCTTGTTACTGTAGTCAATTAACAAAGTCTTAGGGGAAGTCAGGACTTTTGGTCCATCCAGGGTTCGCTGCTGAATTATGAAATGCCATGATGCTGTCTAGGAAGGAGATGTGAGATGACCAGTCTCCACCGTGACCTTTCATGATCCTTACCCCTGGTGTCCGCACTCTTGCTACTTCCCCAGTTGAATCAGAGCTGGCCCCAGGTGGCTCACAGGGTATGGAAGAAGTGACGGCATGGCTTCCGAGGCTGGGAAATGCATCGCATCTCCCAGTGCCCTCTGGGATCACTTACTCTGAGGGAAGCCAACTGCCATGTCGTGAAGACACTCAGCAGCCCTTTGGAGAGGTCACATGGGGCACAACTGAGGCCCCCAGCCAACAGCCAGCAACAAATTCCCAGCCACAAAAAAACGGGTGAGAAAACAGGCCGAGGGAAGGACCTTATCGAATGCTAACTTTCTTGGGCTGAGTGGAGCGTCCAGAAGAGGCCCACACTCCGAGCAGGAAGGTGAGAGTCCTGGGAAGCAGGCCAGGGCACCAGTGGCAAGCGCTACCGTGTGGCGAGGACAAAAGCAGAATGGGAGGCAGCAGGCCCTGGCAGCACTGGGCTGCTGTGCCTGGGCTTCCCTGCTGCGGCGGGCACCTTGGGTGAGCTCGGGGGGTTTGTCTGCCCTGGGGCCTAAGGCCAGCCCTGGAAGAAGACCCACTTGGCTATGCCGTCCCTTGCTTTAAAGTCTGCACTGTTTCCTGGGACTGCCGGGTAAGACCCAGAATTCCCATGGCCTGCCGTGTGGCCTCTGCCGCCTGCAGCCCCTGCCATGCTCTGCAGCCCCACCTGCACCCCTGAGCCGGCCCCGCCTCCTTCCTGGCACCCACCCGCTCTGCCTGGAGCCTGTCACCTGCTCACCCACAGGTCTCAGCCCAGGGAGCCTCTCCATCACAGCCTGCGCTCTGCTCTGCTTCTCACTTGTATTCAGTTGCGTGAACGCCAGGCATTCACCTGCTCCACGAAGGGCTTGCCCGCCAAGGAGGTCACCACCGGTTGCTGCTCATTAAATATTCATTGAATTAATGAGTAAGAAGCCAATTAGTTAATTGATAAATCCGAACACCTCACATGGGTCTTTCTTCCCTCCTGTGTGAGCCTGAGTTTGGGACATCACTACTTACTTAGGCCAGCGTGCTCCTTCTCAGGTGACATTAGTCATCCCCATACTGCAGCAAGGTGGTCCTCTGCACCCTGCCAGATACCAGTGGTCCTCAGCGGCCACTGGGCGGGGTTGGATAGTGGGCTGGGTACAGGCTCTGCCCGTTTTTCCCCAGCGGCAGCACTGGGCTGGTGACAGCAGCTACACCCCTCTCATGACACCTGTGGGAGTTGCAGGTACCATCTTCATTCAGTTATGGAACGAAGTAGAGCTCCCTGAGCCCAGGGCATCCAGTCCTTCCACCGGGGCCGTCACCAGCCTCAGAGCCCACTGTCCGTGTCCCATTAGGCTCTGTGCACTGCTCGTTTTGGTCTCCAGCCCAGACTTTCCAGAAAACCCCAGGGATGGTTGGAAGACAGTGGCGGGTTATCCCGCTTTGGTCTCTTACCTGCCCAGAGCAGGGAGAGGACCATGTCCTCATCCCTTTGTAAACGGGCGAGGACTGACTTTTCAGGGAACAGATCTGATGCGAAGTGTAAAAGGCTGAAGGACTTTAGCGTTACCTTATGGGGTTGCCACCTGCCCCAGCAGCCCCTCTCTGCACTCAGCCCTGGTCCTTGCGAGGAGAGGAGGAGACCGGGACCCGCCGGGCTGGGCAAGTGGAGGGTGGGGGCGGTGGTGTGTCCTCCCACCTCCCCACCTCCCCGTCTACCCGGGTGAACTTTCTCCACGCGTGTTCACAGTGGGTACCCTGGCCAGGCCCTTCTCCCGCCTTTCCTGCTCATCACCCCTGCCGAGGGCACCCGTTACCCCCTTCACCCACACCTGCAGAGCCTCGTCCTCATTTGAATAGGTGAGAAACCAAAGTCAGCTGCACAATTGGAGCTGGATTCCATCACTCAAAATTCAGTCACAACTTCTTTTGAATTCTTCAGCTGCCCTGCGGCAAAGGCTCAATGTTGATACTGAGATTAATCCCCAAAGAGCCCCTCATTTCTCTGCAGAGAAATTAAAGCTTGCCAGTTTTCCTTGTGCCTGTCCTTCTGACAGCTCTGTCAGTAATGATATGCCTTCTGCATGGCGTAATCCCCGTCCCACGGTAAAGAATAATTCATTAAGAAATTAAGGGCTTATGCTTCTTTCTGTTGGGTTGGTCATCCGAAGTTAGCTAAAATTATTTAACAGACCTCAGGGCTATTTCAGACAAGCTCAACAAGCCGCATGGGTGGGGATCGTTCAGACTCACCCGCCCCCCTTTAGATTTGCCAGTGTTCCCAGAGATTGAGTTAAATGACACCAACTGGGGCCTCTGTGCTGGGCCTAGGATGGTGGGTTCAAAAGGAAGCGTATTTTTAGACTTTGCAGGAGCATCGAGATTTGTGCTAATCAAGCCGGACGCTCTGGAGGGCTAGCAGAAGGCTTCTAGAAGCTCTGAAAGAGTGCACGGGCGTTCCTGAACTGGGTTGGAGAGGGGTGGGGTCCGGTATGCATACGTTGACTCATTTTTACAGAACACTGGTGCGTATGGCATGAAATGGCATGGATCTGAAATTCACTAGCCACTGGGACCTTTTCTGCCTCTGGACTAAAGTCACAAATGGGAAGGCGAGATTTGACGGAGGCCTCTTCTCGCTGACTCTCGGCAGAGAAAGGGACACTGATGTTGGAAAATGTTGTATCATTTAAATCTGATTTTTCTGCCTTCCTGTTGTTCTGATAACAGGCTTGTGCCCGTGGGTTCTGTCCTTCCTGTGGGGTAGGCTCGTTCCGGAGATACAGCGCAACCAGCCGAGAAAGTTGGGAGTATTTCTAAGGGGAAGGAGAGAAAAGGAGGGCTCCAAGGCAGAACACAGCTAGACGAGGTTTGCAGGGGCTGTGGGGACGTCAAAGGGAATTAGGACAAGGAAGCGCAGGCTTGATTTTGACTCCCTTTTTTACAGTGACCCTCAGTAACCCTGTTAACTCCTTCCTTCCCTCCCTCCCCCTTCGGTGTTTTTTTTTTTTTTTTTAATACGGCGTCTTTCTCTATATTTCCTATATTGTTCAGAAACCGTTAACACCTGTTGGGAAGTCAGTTATTCAGGTTTGAGCTGAATGACAATTATTTGAATAGTAAAGGGTGTTAATGTATAATTATTCACGTTCGTACCAGGACATTGACAGTTTAATCATTTCTCTGTAGGCTTTCTTAAGTTTGAGCTTAAAGTCTTAGGCATAATTCTTTTGTTAAATAAGTTTCGGGCGCTCTAATTATTGGGAAGGTGAATGCAAATACGCCCAGGTGCAGCTGTGAGGCTGTTGAACCCACTTCACCTGCGCCAGTCTCGCCAGGTGAGCGCGTCACGTCCCCGCAGTGGGTGAGGCAGGAGGCTCATTTCCGAGGGCTAATAGTCCAATCCTTTCTGCGAGATGAGCTCTGAGATTGTGTTCTGGTGTGCCCAGGGCCAGCTGGAGCCCGCGGGGGCATTGCTATTCATGAGCTCAGAGCCCTGCTCGGCCCGTCCGGCGTGGAAACGGACCCGCCTTAACCCTCTATTGAGATCATCTACCTCTGGACCCCTCTGTCCTCCTTAGAACTCTTGAGGACCCCAAAGAGCTTTGGGTTATGAGCACTTTGTCTGCATCTACCACGTTGGAAATTAAACCTGAGAATTTTTAAAATATATTAATTTGTTCTAAAGGAACAATAATAAATTCACTGCATGTTATCAAAAATAATATATTTATATGAAAATACCTCTATCTTCCAAGACCAAAAACACTTAGAAGAGTAGCATTGTTTTGCGTTGTTGCCAGTTTCTTTCATGCCTTTGCCTTAATGGAAGACAGGTGGATTCTCATAGCTGCTTCTGCATTCAGTCTGTTGTTATCACACATCGTGTAGCTTATGGGAAACTTCGGCGTGCTTCTGGGAGAATGAGAATTTAAAAGGCAAATAAACAGCACCTTAGTATTACTGTGAAAGTAGTTTTCACCTCACAGTGCCCCTAAACAGGTCTCAGGGACCCTGAAGCTCCCCAGACTGGACTTTGAGGACCGCTGTTCTAAAGCTCGCAGATGTTCAGCGCTCCTGGAAGTTTCTCGTAATGAAATTTGTGTTGCGGGTTCCTGATTTTTTTTTTTCATCTTTTCATTTTGTTTTTCTAAATTGTGTACATTAGAATTTATTCTTTTTGACAAATGCTGTATGCTAACACATATATGGAATCTAAAAAAAACAAACCAAAAAAAAGGCTCTGACAAACCTAGGGGCAGGACAGGAATAAAGACCCAGACATAGAGCATGGACTTGAGGACACGGGGAGGGGGAAGTGTAAGCTGGGATGAAGTGAGAGAGTGGCATGGACGTATATACACTACCAAACGTAAAATAGATAGCTGGTGGGAAGCAGCCGCATAGCACAGGGAGATCAGCTCGGTGCTTTGTGACCACCTAGAGGGGTGGGATAGGGAGGGTGGGAGGGAGACACAAGAGGAACGGAATATGGGGATATATGTATATGTATAGCTGATTCACTTTGTTATACAGCAGAAACTAACACAACACTGTAAAGCAATTATACTCCAATAAAGATCTATTAAAAAAAAAATTTACTCTTGGTCCGCAGCTAGAGATGCGCACAGCTGTGGTGCTTGACCTGCAGCGTCCGCTTCACGTTCCTTTTGTTAACCTGTACCCCACACTCAGCCTGGCCTCTGCTAGATCAGAAGCAAATCAGAGCCCTACAGCGTGTCCCCAAGGCAGCGGGAAGGGTATTTCACATCATGTGCACGTGAGGGCCCGGGGCACAGGTCCTTCCTTCCCCTGACCTACAAGAAAGAATAACTTTTAAATTTAAAACACCGTGTATTTTCTTGTTAGCAGAACCGAGAGCCCCCCTCTGATGGGCAGCAGGCTGCCGCGTGCTGACCTCGGAACTTGTCTCCCAGCCTGACGGGACGCTCGCGCACGGGGGTGCCTTCCACCACGGGGGCCCCGCTGCCCCGCCTGCCCGGACCGTCAAGGCTGTGCCCGAGCCTGGTGAGGGGCAGCCACTGAGTACGAGTCACCTGTGGCGACCCCGAGAGGGAAAGACCCAGGCCAAGCAGCAGAAGGACACGAGGGTCTGCTGGGGCTCCTGTCCCCTTTCCAGACTCAGTGTGGTGAAGAACGCCCCGTTGTGAGGAGGGAAGGGGCAGGGGTGGGATGGAGACCAGCCCTGACATCCGCGCGGCCCTGACGGACAAAGTGCCTTGGCACAGGTAACTCAAGGGACCCCCGTGTGGTGCGCGCCCCATTCCACCCCCGGGGGACCATGGCAAGCAGCCCAGCGTGAACTTTCTGCGGTGAGTGCTGAGGCCTAGCAGCGAGTAGGAGCTGCCCGCCAAGGGGCCTGAGAGCCGCCTGCAGAGCGTGCCTTTCAATATCCACCCCCTCTGATCCGGGGGGCGCCTCCCCTCTGCAGTAGACGGTGATAGAACCCGAGGCGCGGGGGCTCCCGAGGACTGAACGAGATGAAGCGCGTCGCACAGTGCCTGGTGCACAGTAAGTGCTCAATAAATGTTGGCACTTGTTACGACCATCAGTGGTTTTTAAGCACATTTACCGACATTTCCAGATGAATCTTCTTCAGAATAGCACCCATGCCCGTTTCCCCAGCTTCCCTCAGAAGATTTGGAGACCTTCTCTTTGGAAATGGCCTTCAGCCGTCGCATCACACAGTTTACCGGGCACTGACTGACTCCCTGCTGGGGTACCAGGGACTGTTAGGTGCTTCGGAATACTCTGTGTTGGCAACTTTTCTCACCCAGGAGTGGATTTGACTTTGGGGAAGTGATCCAAAATTCGGCCTACCCAACACTGGACACTGGCTGTTAGACCAGCAGAAGTAGCTTTGCACCCCGATGAGTTGAGACCACAAACTAACAGGCCGTCTTTACTGGAAGCCTTACCAGTTGGCCCAGGGGCAGTACCTGAAGAAGTAGCCAAGTATGTTCAGAGAAGGGACAGCACTTCCCAAAGGGCTCCTTTGAAAGGCAACACAGCTTCATCCCTCAGAATTCCGGGGGGTTGTCCCCCAGACAAGGGCTTGTACTGGGTGCGCCCCGTCCTTGAGGTGTTGGCGGCCAGCCGGAAAAGGAAAGCGTAAAATGCTGTGCCACCCGGAGCTGCAGGTGGATGTCGGGCTCGGAACCAGGTGCACGCCGGAGGTGGTGGGTGCTGTGTGTGGTCGGGCCTGATTTTTAAGGAGAGCCTCAAAGGTGGAGGCGTTGGTGTCTCCCCTCAGGGGCAGGGAGGCCGGCTCCTCCACTACCAAAGAATTAATACTTGGAGCACGGCCGCTGTTGGCCGCGTGGGGCTGCAGGGTTTCTTCCATGGCTCGCCCTGCAGGCGCTGAGGAGGCTGACTGGAGTGCAGACTCAGCCAGAGCAGAGGCCTCGGCGGAGCCACTGGGACTGGGTGGAGACGCACCCCGTAACCAAAACCCGCATGGCCAGGACGGGGCTTCATCTCACCCTCCAGGCCCGCCCGGGAGAGCAGAGCACACGAGGCCCCTGGCCAGCTGTGTGGACGGCAGTCGGGTTAGGACGAGCCGTGCATCCGGGAGAGGCTGCTGAGGGCTCGGAAGGCTTGCGTCAGCTGGGAAGTAGTTGGGGAGGTGGAACCGGAGCAGCGGGCTGAGGGCCGTGGGGCCAGGCCAGCTGCCCTCGCCCGCGGCCTTCCCCGCTGTCGCCGGAGAGCCCCGCACTGAGCCCCGGGGAGGGCGGAGGCGCGTCTCACCCCAGGTGAACCAGGTGCCTTAGGCGAAAGAAGCAGGAAGCTGCCTTTTTCCTTGAATATTTTTGGACCAAGGCCGTGAGTTCTGCCTTGCACACAGTTTCAGTAGCTCTGCCATTAGCTGGACGGTCATTCCAGGCTCACGCGGGAGCCATGAGGATGGGGTCTCCCTCGGGGCCTGTGATCTGGGCTCTCAGCATTGCCTGGGACCACAGAGCCCCACGCTGGGAACCAGAAGAGGCTGGCGCCGCCGTGTTCCATCGGCTGGAAGAGGGATCCTCGCCTCGAGCACTTGCAGAAGGAGCAAGTGGCAGTGCACTGAGCAGCACGTGGACGTCTTCTAGACGGGAGCCGCCTGCCACTGCCGCATCAGTTGCCCGCCCCAGTGTCCCATCTGGGGGCTCACTTCTACTTGAAGAACCCCCAACTTCTCTTCGGGAAACTCCTACCCACGCTTCAAGGCCCAGCCCCCGTCGGCTCTGCTCCAGCACGGCCCTCCCCGTGTCCTTGTCCGTGTTGGAGCTCTCCATCCAATGCCACGGTTTTTTCCAGCCTGTTTTTGTAGTATGTTAGAAATAAAGGTTGTCCCCCATGGGCACCACGAGGTAGCACTCTTCCCGTGTCAGGAATGTCCCTTACGTTCTCCAGGTAGAGCTTCTCACCCGTCCTGAGCAGCCCAGGCCAGTGTCCCTGTGTCCCTGGCATCACGTCATTTCTGACCCTGCTCCCAATTCCACAGCAGATTGTCACATGCTTCACGTGGTGTGTGTCGTCCCGATGTCAGGAAACTCACACCCCCTCCCATTCACCAGTCTGACACTCTCAGGTAGATGTATTTAATTCCTTTAGTCCAGCTTGGTAAGACGCGCTAAAATGAAAATACTATGTTGATTCCTGAACCTTTGGAGTGACCTATAAACTCTTTTATTTCTTTGTTTTTTCTCTGATACTTGTAGGGTGGTAGAGGTCGTGGCTGACATGTTGGAATAAATCCAGTTATTTTCACTTAAGCCACGTTACATTTCATATGTAATGAAATACACGTATATCAGAACATACGGAAAGAAGAGGTTATTTACAAGTCAGCCACTCCTAGTGTCAGAAGCAGCTGCGGCTGGCAGGAGGGAGTTTGGAGTTCTGGAGCCCCGTCGTCAGGGGACTCCTTTGTATTTACTCAGGCCCCTCAGAGTGCACACCCCTTGCTGAGCCCGGTGAGCAGTGGGGTTGACCTGCTCTGGCCCATCCAGAGGCCCCCGGCTGAACTGCTGGAGCTGTGCCTGCAGGGAGCAGAGCCAGACCCCTCTGCCCTCGCTCTGCCAGACGCTGACCGGTTTCCCATCCGGAAGATGCAGGGAGCAAGGCTGCTGGGGCCGCCGCTCTGGCCGGCGGCAGCTGTTCGTCCTGAGCACGTCTGAGAGCTGGCAGGGCTGCAGGTGCCCCTCCGCCCGCTTGTCCTCAGTACTTGCATCAGGACCACGTGCCTTGACAGAACAGCATCCCTGCCATGCCGCCCGGCCCAGCAGCTTCCTCTTGCCTTGGGACCTTGCAAGCCTCTGCCAGTTGCGCTGTCACCTGAGTCAGGCTTGGCAGGTGGAGATTGCTCTCAGGGAAAACGGTGCTGCCCCCTCTGCCCTCTGCACCAGCCGTCCTCAAGTGGATGTAGGGAAGACCAGGCCCCATGCTTATACCCACCCCCTTTATTCATCTAGTCGACACTCACTGGATGCCTCCTCTGGGTCAGCCACAGAGCTGACTGTTGAGATGCGGACCCATAAGGCAGGTCCTTGCTCTGACCTGGGTTGGGTAGAAGGGACCACCGTGGTGGCTGTATTATTGAGAGCCTTGAGGGGGGGACGTGCAGAGGGGAAAGATTTTGCAGAGAATGTGACCTAGACTCCGTTTGAAGTAGGTATCTTGACCTTCCAGAAGAAAACTCTCTTTCGTTAAAGAAAAGGTGTCTCGGGCTTCCCTGGTGGCGCAGTGGTTGAGAGTCCGCCTGCCGATACAGGGGACACGGGTTCGTGCCCCGGTCCGGGAAGATCCCACATGCCGCGAAGCGGCTGGGCCCGTGAGCCATGGCTGCTGAGCCTGCGCGTCCGGAGCCTGTGCTCTGCAACGGGAGAGGCCACAACAGTGAGAGGCCTGCGTACCGCAAAAAAAAAAAAAGAAAAGGTGTCTAGAAGCCGTGTTTCCCTCTATCCTGTTTCTTCACGTAGTAAAGTTGACTTTTTGTGGTATATGGTGCTATGGAGTTTCCTACGTGCACAGATTTCTGTGAGCATCCCCGTAATCAGGACCCGGGAGTTGCACAGCCGTAGAAACTGCTCCCACTGCCCATCTGTGATCATAGTCGCCTCCCTCCCCATCTCCCCGACTCTGGGCAGCCACTGAGCTGTTCTCCATAACCACGGCTTGTGGTTTAGGGAACGTCATAGAAACGGGCTCCAACAGCATTTAATCTTTTGAGCCTAGTTTCTGTGACTCAGCTTAATGCCTTTGAGATTCATCCAAACTGTTCTATGTGTCTGTCGTTTATTCCTCTTAATTGTTGTTGTGTTCCACAGCATAGATACATCTTCATGTGTTTATTATAGCCATTCTAATAGGTATGTAATGCTGTGTCATCATGGTTTTAATTTGCATTTCCCTAACGGTTATGTTGAACATCTTTTCATGGGCTTATTTACCACAGTATATCCTCCTTTGGCAAGCTGTCAGTTCAGGTCTTTTGCCCATTTTTTTAATTAGGTGGTTTGTTTTCTTACTGTTGAGTTTAAAGATTTTTTATGTATATTGCAGATATAAGTCCTTTGTTAGATATGTTATTTCCAAATATTTTCTCCCAGGCTCTAACTTGTCTTTTATCTCCTAACACTGACTTTCACAGACCAATTTTTTTTTTCATTTTGATGAAGTTCAGTTTATTTTTTAATTTATGAATTGTGGTTTTGATGACACGTCTGAGAACTGTATGCCTAACTTCGGGTCACAAAGGTTTTCTCTGTTTTCTTCTAAAACTTTCTTAGTTGAAAGTTTTATTTAAATATACGATTTATTTTAAATTAATTTTTATAAGGTATGAGATTTGGGTCAGAGTTCAGTGTTTTGCATGTAGATGTCAAGTTTTCCAACACCATTTTTGAAAATAATACCTTTTTCCGTTGAAATGCCTTTGCACCTTTGTCAGAAACCAT
This sequence comes from Orcinus orca, assembly GCF_937001465.1. Taxonomy (NCBI): domain Eukaryota; kingdom Metazoa; phylum Chordata; class Mammalia; order Artiodactyla; family Delphinidae; genus Orcinus; species Orcinus orca. The sequence goes on from NC_064572.1 coordinate 87,668,180, forward strand.
TTGGACATACGTGTGCTAGTCTCTTTTGGAAATCTCTATGCTTATCCCTTTACAATTTCATATTATCCTGATCTATAACAGCATAATAGTGAGTCTTAAAACCTGCTCGTGTGCTTTCTCCCTTTTTTTTTTTTTGCCTGTTTCAAAATGTTTTGACAGTTCAGGTTCCTTTTCCTTTCCATGTAAGTTTTAGAAGAAGCTTGTCTATATCTTCAGCAAATATCCCTGGGATTTTGAGTGGAATGGAAATAACTCTATAGATCAATTTTTTGAGAATTGAAATCTTTATAATATTGAGACTTCCTGTCCATGAACATGGTATGTCTCTCAAATTATTTAGGTATTCTTTTATAATATTATCAATATATCAGTGTTTTGTAATTTTCAACATAACGATCTTGTATATAATTTGTTAGATTTAAATCTAAGTATTGCATTTTTGTTGGAGCTATTATCAGTGACAGAACTGTGATTGATTTTGGGGTGTTGACCTTGTACCTGGTGACTTTGCTAAATTCACCTATTAGTTCAAAGTTGGTTTTGTTGTTGGTTTGTTTTTTGTTTGTTTGTTTTGATAGATTCCTCGGTATTTTCCCATAAACAAATCATGTTGTCTGTGAATAGGGACAGTTTTATTTCTTTCTTTCCAAAATGTATGACTTTTATTTCCTTCTCTTGCCTTAGTGTAATGGCTAGAACTTCCGCGATGATACTGATTAGGAGTGGACATCCTTGCTTTCTTCTCAGTCTTGAGAGGAAAAGCATTCATCTTTTCACAGTTAAGTCTGATATTAACTGTAGGGGTTTTTTTTGTCTAATATCTTTATCAGGTTATTCCTAATGGCTGAGAGCTTTCATCTTGAATGGATGTTGAAATTTGTTAAATTTTTTTCCTACCACAATTGATATTGTTATGTATTTTTCTTCATTAGGCTGTTAATATGGTGGATCATATTCATTTTTAATTGACTTCATTTTTTAGAACAGTTTTAGATTTACCAAAAAAATTGAGAAGTTAGTACAGAGAGTTCCCTGATACCCCACACTCATTTTGCCCTATAATTGACATATTAGTGTGATACACTTGTTACAATCAACAAACCAGTACTGATATCTTACTAACTAAAGTTCATATCTTATTCAGATTTTCTTAGGTTTTACCTAATGTCCTTCTTCTGTTCCAGGAACCAGTTTAGGATACCATGATAGATTTGGTCATTATATCTCCTTAGACTCCTCTTAGCTTTGACATTTTCTCAGATTTTCCTTGTTTTAGATGACCTTGACAGTTTTCAGGAGTACTTGTCAGGAATTTTGTAAAGTGTCACTATATTCGAATTTATATGATGCTTTTCTCATCATAGACTGGGGCCGTGGCGTTGTGGAAGACCACAGAGGTAAAATGCCATTTTCATGCAGTCGTATCAGGGTACATGCTATCATAATGATTTAACACTGTTGAGGTTGGCCTTGCTCAGTACCAATATGAAGATAAACGTTAGTTCATACTCATGTCTACACAGAGTTCTAATCCATTATTACATGGATCCTTCTGGCCACCTCTTGCTTATCTGTGAGAAACTGGCTCCAGCCTTCTGCCATCCGTTTAGCTAGTTGTTTGAGCCCAGTATACCGTATAGCAGTATCAGGACTTTTATCCTGTACTTCCATGGGAAACAACTGTATCAACCAGAGTACAGTGCCCAGTGCAGTTCCTTTTGTCTTAGTCTTATGGACTCCACTCATTTCCAGAGTTACTTAGGTCACCATGTTTCCTCCCACACACCTCCGTGGGCTTGTTCATACGTTTGTCATACAGTTAGATTCTCTTGTCACCGCCTGCATTCTTTCCTGGGGTCCTGCAGTCTCCTAAGTACATGGCTGTTGTTAATTTGCATACATTGAATGTATGTCTCTATTGTTATTCCTTTTACAAAAGGTCATAGAGTTGGGATCATACAGCATGTAGCCTTTCCAGAATTTTTTTTTCACTTGGCAATATACATTTAAGATTCCTCCATGTCTTTTTGTGACTTGATGGTTCACTCTCTACATGACTGAATAATATTCCATTGTATGGGTGTTCCATAGTTCATTTACCTATTAAAGGACATCTTGGTTTCCAGTTTTTGGCAATAGGTGAGTAAAGCTGCTGTAAACGTTCACGTGTGGGTTTTTGTGTGGACATAAGTTTTCCAGTCAGTTGAGTAAATATCTAGGAGCGCGGTTGCTGGTTCATGTGGTAAGCCTCAGTTTAGCTTTCTAAGAAACGACCAACTTTCTTCCAAAGTCGCTGTTGCACTTTGCATTTTCATCAGCAATGAATGAATATCCCTCATCCTCACCAGCAGTCAGTACTATTGAGGGTTTTTCTTGTTTGTTTGTTTGTTTTATTTTGAGCCATCCTGATAGGTGTGTAATTGTATCCCATTGTTTCAACGTATAACTCCCTAATGACAAATGATGTTAAGCAGCTTATCATATGCTTATTTGTCGTCTGTATATCTTTTTTGGTGAGGAGGTGTCTGTTAAGCTCTTATCCGTTTTCTAATTGAGTTATTTCCTTACTGTTGAGTTTTTTAAGAATTCTTTGTGTATTTTGGATACAAGTCCTTTATCAGATGCATGTTTTGCAAAATTTTCTTTCAGCCTATGGCTTTTCTTTAAGGTGTCTTAACAGCATCTTTCAAAGAGCAGAAATTCATTGTGATAAAGTTCAACTTACCCATTTTTTTCTTCCATGAATCATGCTCTATCCAAAAACTCTTCCCTAAACGCAAGGTCAGCTAGATTTTTCTCTGGGTGACCATCTTCTAGGTGTTTTATAGTTTTGCCTTTTAGATTTACGTCTGTGATCCGTTTTGAGTTCGCTTCTGTAGAAGATGCATATGGTCTGTGTCTAGATTCCTATTTTGCATGTGGCTGTCCAGTCGCTCCAGCACCATCTGTTGGAAAGACTAGCCTTTTTCCACTGAATTGCCTTTGCTCCTCTATTTATGCGGGTGGTTTCATGCCGTTCCGTTGCTCTAGGTGTTTTCCAGCAGTGCGCCCTGTCTTGATTACTGTAGCTTTATAATAGATTAATTGGTCAGACGTTGAATCAGCCCTCCATTCCCGGGGCGGCTCCACTGAAGTTTGACGTCTTGTTCTTGATGTATTTCTTGATTTGCAAACACTTCGTTGAGGATTCTTGCATGTGGGTCCATGAGAGATGCTGACCTGTGCTTTTCTGGTTACTGTCTTTTCTGATTTTAATATTGGAGTAATTCTAGCCTCATAAAATGCCTTGAGAAGTGTTGTTCCCTTCTCTTCTATTATTCTGAAAAAGATAATGCTGAATTGATGCGTCATTTAAATGTTTGATAGAATTTTCTGGTGAAATTATCTGGCCCTATGATTTCAGAAGATTTTAAACTATGAATTCAAGTTCTTTGATAGTTACAGGACTATCTCCAGTTATCTGTTTCATCCTGGATGAGTTTTGGTAGTTTGTAGTTTTAGATAAATTTGTCTAATTCATCTGTGATATTGAATATTGTGCCTAGAGTTATTTGTAGGAAAAACTTTTTGTCAATTTAATGTCTGTGAGGTCAGTAGTAACATCCCCTCTTTTGTTCCTCATGTTGATAATTTGTTGGGTTTTTTTAATCAGTCTTACTAAAGATTTATCAATTTATTTTTCTTTTTAAAGAACCCAGTTTTGGCTTCATGTATTTTACTCTATCATTTTTTGTTTTCGATTTCACTAGTTTCTGCTATTACCTTTATTCTTTCCTTCCTTCTCCTTTTGGTGTATTTTGCTTTTCTCTTTCTGGTTTCTTAAGGTGGAAGCTTATTATTAATTTTATGTTTTATGTTATTACTGATCTGAGACCTTCTTTCTAAGATATGCACTTAATACTACAGATGTCCCTCTAAAATACTAGCTGTGTCCCATAAATTGCGATATGCTGTATTTTCAGTTTCATTCAGTTCAATTTTGTTTTCATTTCCTGAAGACTTCTTCTGTGACCCATAGACTATTTAGAAATGGCTTACTTACTCTCCAGATGTTTGGAGATTTTCCTTTTGTCTTTTTCCATTATGATCAGAGAACATCACTCGTCTGATTTCAGTTGTTTAAACGTTGTTAACATTTGTTTCATAACCCAGAATCTGCTTCATCTTGATTGGTGTTCCATGTGCATTTGTAAAGAGTATCTATTCTGCTGTTACTGGCTATTCTATAAATGTCAGTTAAAACAAGTTGGTTCACAGTGTTTTTTATTTCTGCATCCTTGATGTTCTGTCAACTGTTTCTATGAATTATGAGGGAGAAGTAGTGAAGTCTTCAAGTAAAATTGTGGATTTGTCTAATTATCCTTTCAGTTTTGCCATTTTTTTGCTTCCTGCATTTGAGCCCTGTCGTTAGGTACATAAGCATTTAGGGTTGGGATGTCAAACATTTATTTCATTTTATTTGCTATCTTATTATTTATTACATTTTATTATCACATTATTATTCATTTTCTATCTTTTCCCTCGGTTTTTCATTTTTCTTTCCCCTTTCTTTCCTTCCTATGGAATATTTTGACATTTTTTTATATCGTGTGTTTTTTAACTATATCATCTCTCATAGTTTTTCTAGTGGTTGCTGTAGGGATTATGATACATACTTAACTGTCACAGTCTAATTGGAATCAATATTTCTCCACCTTAAAGTAGAATATAGAAGCCTTGCCACCATGTAGGTCCTTTAACTCCCTGCTTTATGTTATGGTGTCTTGTTTTACCTCTGTGTACATTGAAAATCTTATCTGTTGATGTCATGGTTTTGCTTTCAGTCATTAAACATATTTTAAAGAACTCAACAGAAGAACAGTCTTTGGTATTTAGCCAAATAGTTACCATTTGTTTTGTTCTGCTTTTGTTCCTAATGTTCCACACTTCCCTCTGGTATTATTTTGCTTCTTACTGAAGAACTTCCTTTAGCATTTCAGGTCTGCTGGCAACACCTTAACTTTTGCTTTTTTTAATCTGAAAACGTCTTTATTTTAACTTCACTCCTGAAAGATTGTTTTCAAAACTGGATGTAGAATTCTAAGTTGACAGTTCTTGTGTTTCAGCACGTTAAAATTGCCATTTTGCTTTCTTCTACCTCTGTGGCTACTATAAGAATTCTATAGTCATTCAAACATTGTTCTCCTATAAATAATGCAACATTTTTCTTTGTTTTCAAGATTTCTTTCTTTGTCTTTAGATTTCAGCAGCTTCATCGTGGTGTGTCTGGGAGTGGATTTCTTTGGGTGTGTCCTGTTTGCACTTTGCTGAGCTTCTTAAATCTATGGTTGTATATCTTTTGCCAAATTCGGAAAATGTTTAGCTGTTATTTCTTTCTTCTACACCACACTTTTCTCTGTCTCCTTCCGGAACTCCAGTAACACGCACGTTAGACCTTTTGGCTTTTCCAACATGTCCCCGAGGCTGTTTTTGGTTTTTGTTGTTTGCTTTTGACATTTTTTCCTGTTTCTCTGGTTGATCATTTCTGCTGACTTATCCTCAGTCTCAGTGGCTCTTCCTCTGGCATCCGCATTCTGCTAAGAAGCCCCATGCAGTGCAGTTTTTTCGTTTTCTATGTTGAATTTTTCAGTACTAAATTCTCCATCTGATTCTTCTTTGTAACTTCTATTTTTTTAAAAAAACTCTCTGTATTTTCATTTGTTTCGTGGGTATTTTCCCTTCTCACAGCATTTCTATTACAGATCCTTTGAAGTGGTTGTCAGGTGATGTTTATCAAGTCATCACATTGCACACCTTAAGTATCTTACAGTTTTATTTGTTAATCATACCTCAGAAAGCTTGAGGGAGGGGGCGGTTGTCAGGTGATTCTAACTCCTGTGTCAGCTTTGGCCTTTACGTTTGTTGACTGTCTTTTCCCAGGCAAGTTGAGGTTTTCCTGATTCTTCATATGCTAAGTAATCTGGGGTTGTAACCTGATCATTTTGAATATGATATTCTGAGACTCTGGGTCTCGTGTAAATCTTACAGTAATGTTGATATTTTTGTTTCTGAGACACTCGACCTGGTTGGATACAGCCCATGAGTCCTGACCAGGCTTCTGCAGGTTGTGGTTTCAGTATCCGTTCCTTTGTAGCCTCCGCAATCCCGTTCAGGTCTGCCCTCCAGGACCCCAGCAGTGGTCTAACCCTTACCTCAGTTCTCGGAGTCTTGGGTTTAGTGGCAGATCCACACATGCCCAGCTCAGGGGCGAATCCAGGAATCTATAAACAACTTGCTGGTGTGCTTTCCCAAAGGCCTCTTTCTCTGCAGTCTCCCTGGTCCTTCCCAGTTCTTGGGGGTTCTCCGTGCTACCACACACTCCTGCGACTGTGCTTCCATCTAGGGCCGAGCAGTGAGAATACAAAGAAGGGGAAAGCAGTGGGTCCACCCACCTTTGGGGACCATAGCTCTTCCCATCAGAAAGGATGTTTCTTCTCAGGGCCTTCAGCACCTGCGGGCCCCCCACCACTGCAGGATTGCTTGGGGGCGGCGGTACAGGAGTTCAGAGGCAATAGCACAGAGGGGGGCTCCTCCATGCTCTGAGCATCAGGGGTCCTTCTCCCTCCTCAGGGTGATGAGAGCCCTGGGCTCTGTCTGCAGCAGCAGCAGCACCGCCGGGGTCGAGGCTGCAGTCCGTCCTGGCTGGGGGTTATTGAGGAGAAAAGTGGTAAACTGGCACGTCGTTGTGGGGTTTCTTCACATTCCTCTTCCCGAACCTTTACTTTCCACGGCCCTCAAATAGCTGCTCTGTGCCTTGTGCCCAGGTTTTATAAAGGCATTCAGCAGAGATAGGCAGGGAGAAGACGCTGACTCTGTTCCCCCTGGACCAGAACCCCCGTTTCCTTCCACTTTCATGTTCTCCCTCCCAGGTTCATTCCTGGAAAGGTCGTGTGGCTGCTTCGATGCTGAGGCGGCATCAGGTCAGTTTAGCTCGTTAACACTTGAAGAGCACGTAGTGTCAGAACTCACCTCTGGAGTCACCTGGTCAGAAACCTGGCTCCCTCCCAGATTATCTTGAGCTCCCGTGTGCCAGCCTGGGTGCCCCCTCTGTGCCGGAGGCCAGAGAAGGCAAGTCCTGGGAGGGAGAACCCCTGGAAAGTTGGAAACCTGTCAAATGGCCGTGACCCACGCGTGGACACCGGGTTTGACGCTGTGGCGGGGCATCCTACAGGTGCGCAGTATCATCAGCGACCTGGCTCGCGATGTGCAATCCAGGAAGAGAGTTTAGAAAACGGTTTTTGCCAGGTTTAGGTGGTTGTGGTGGGTGTGTTTAAGTAGCCACCCAAGCGCAAATGGAGATGGCCGTGTCCTTAAGATAAGGGGGATCTAAGGAGCAGTCTTCCAGCAGTGCCTACCTTGACCTCACCTGGACCCCAGAACAGGCAGGAGATGGGGAAGGAGAGGAACACCCAGAATGTGGCCTCCAGAGGCTGCAGCTGCTCTCCGCAGAGGACCTTACGGGAGAGAAAAGGGTGGTGTTTCAGTGGTTGCCCCTTAGGGCACCTGAAATGATGGTCCGGCCACTAAAGACTGATGTGGTCACCTCAAGAGAATGTATTTTACACATCGATCACGGTAATCTCTATGAGCAGGTTTTGCTACATTTTAGAATGGTACCAACAACCGAGAGTGTTGCCCCTCCCCTTTCGGAGGGGTGGGGCTCAGGTCTGATTTTGCACAGGTCCAGGGCGAAGGCGCTGGCTCTGAGCACCGCTTAGACTAATAAATGCATTTGCTCCCTACAAGGTGGAATTGGGTTTCCAGGTACATTTATACAGTGATGTGCTTGATTGACAAATACTGCATTTCTTGAGCTGTTCGTCCCAGTACCGTTGCCTGGTACATACAAGGTGAGAAACGGTTTCCCGTGGAAAACTTGACAGTGAAGCTGAAAATGTTTGATAAACTCTGCGCTCATGTACGGGCGTCCAGTTGTTTTACTTTACAGTGTTTTTCCCCTTGGAAGGAGGGGCGCTCTGTGACTCGGCAGGAGTCCGTCAGCGCCTGGCGCTCAGGCGGCGGCCGGGGAGCTGCGCCGCGGCTTCTCGGAACTGTTCTGTCTCTCCAGCTTCTGTCTGCACACACCTCTCACCGTATGCCTGCAGGTTTAGTAAGTTCCAGACTGTCCTCCTGGAAGACCTAGGCAGCATCCTCTCCCTGGGCCAAAACATGGAAAGCAAAAACCAGCAACGCTGGGCTGTGGGAAGAAGGCAGGAGACCGGCCTCTGCTTCTTGCTGTGTCGACTTGTGCTGCTTTTATCGTTTCTTTTCCGAGACAGCTATCCCTGAAACCTTTTTCTCCAAGTTATCACCAAGCTGCCTTGCTTTTCTTTTTTTCTTCCTTTTTTTTTTTTTTAAGTTAGGCACAACAGCGGGCGACAGTGATAATGATGAACAGTTTGATTTCAAAACCCTTTCTAAAGAAATCACAGTAAACAGAGTCTGTTTGCCTAAGGAAACGCTCTCAGCAATCAGCTAGTCACACAACCGCCTGTGCTAATGAACCCAGAGCTGTTAACGTGGTTTCTTCAGTTAAATTGATTCATGAATTTTGAAGAGAACATTATCTAATGAATTTTCTTTGAATAGAAAGCAATTAAAAGGACAAATCAGTCTGATTAACCCCAAAGTCACCCTCCTGCCACAAACGGTGTAGAGTTTGAAATTATATCGTAAAAAACTAGAGCACATTTGCTATCTTTCTGCCCTCTGCTAATCCATGTAAATTAATGAACAACAAAGTCAATTTCTTTGCTGACCCTTTTCTGGTATCACCTGGATTATGCTGATGTTTAATTTGCTTAATGTTATAATAAAGTCTAAACAGATTTTTCTTTCCCGGTGAAGTGATTAGCATTCCCTTCAGTGAAGAAGTGATTTTTATTATTTAACACGCATGTAAGGGTGTGTTTCCTTTAAGAACCAAATCGCACTTGGCCAGCTTGGCACCGAGTGTAATTAGTGCTATTAGGGACACACTCAGGGACCGCGCCCCTGCCCGTGGAATCCTTCCCTTTGTTGCTGCGTCGGGCGCTCCCGCCCCTCCTCTGGGGGCCACAGCTCCGTGTCCAGTTCTCCCGCGCCGTGCGTCCCCTTCGGAAAGACAATAGGTGTCGGTTCAGACCCACCTCCTTCACATGCCAGGCTTCTCCCCAGCGCACTCCGCGCCCGCGAAACAGCTCTAAACCTGGAGCAGAGGGAGGGAATGTTGTCCTGCGTTTTCCTTTTCATTCCTGCAGCGGGGTGAAGAGCGAATGCAATTTGATGTGGTTTAGTCAATTCAGATGGGAATGAAGTTGTTTTATCTTTGCAGCCCTGCTCATTACAGATGCCTGTAGCCAAGGTCACCACCAGCCCCTGTGTACCGTGGTGTTTGGCATTCTAAGCCTGCCCGCCGTCGGATGTGGACAGCTAGTATAATATCAGAGCCCAGCCCGTGGCTTCCTTTTCCTTCTGTGTCCCAGCCGAAGTTGGAAATTAACCAGCGGAACAAAAGGTTTCGAAGTTGGTGTGCAAGCAGGGCCTTCTGTGCTCACGGAGCGCACTGCCTGCTAATTTATACACGCCCGGGTGCCGGGAGAGCGTGTCTCGGGCCTGCCTGGCGCTCGGGGAAGATGGGAGGAAGTTGCAGATCTGTGAGGCACGGTTGGGGACACCTGCAGAGGGGCCGGCCCGCTCCGTGCCCTGCATCGCACGCCTCTTCCTCCGTGTCGGGTGACACGGTGACAGGGCCGTGCGGAGCTGTTTTCATTGAGAATAACACCTCTGTGTATGTTGATGCGCCCTCACCCTCTCCTTCAGGACTGGCAGCCATTTGTATCCGAGCTGTCGGAGCCGTTGGCCCAAATCGTGTCACTCTGCTCTCTCCCTTCAGATTCGTTCACCAGACAGGCGCTGTGGAAGCTGCTGAAGGCTGTGAAATTCGGAGAGACGATTTCTTACCAGCAATTAGCGGCCCTGGCGGGCAACCCCAAAGCAGCGCGGGCCGTGGGAGAGGCGATGAGAAGCAATCCTGTGAGTTTGCGTCCACGTGGCGTCAGCATGGCCGTGGCCAGTGGGGGGCCTGGGCACTGCGCTCAGGGGGTCACAGTGTCCTCTGACTGAAGCGGGTTTCAGGGGCAGCCCGGGCTGCAGTGGGCGGGGAGGACAGGAAGCCTTTGTGGTGGGGACCTCTGGAAGAGGCATGGGTGGCACTGGTGGGGTGAAGGTGGTAAAGACGCTTTCCCACGCACCACCGAGACCCTCCCCGCCCCACGATGCGTGTCAGAACCATGGGAGCTGCTTGTCACAGGGAGCTCGGGGCGGCGAAGCCTGGAGAAGTGGCAAGCAGACAGCCATTCGTTCACTGGACAGCTGGGCACGCTGGGTGCCTGGGGTGTGCCCGACGCTCTTCCAGGTGCCAGGAGTACAGCAGGAAACAAAACAGACCCACCCACGAGAGCTTTTGTTCTAGAAAAATACACGTGCTGCGGTGTTTTCAAACCCATCCCCGTCGCCTGGGGGCTTTGCTCCGTCAGGAGGTCCAGGCCGTGGCCCTTGGGACCTGGGATGACTCATCGCTTTCGGGCGTGTCCCCAAGCTCCTTCACGTCTTTGTCCCCCCTGTGAGTCTGCAGTCAGGCTGGGCTGAGAGCAGGACTCACGGACCACGCAAGGCCATCTCCCCAGGGGATAGGGTCAGGCCTCAGTGTGGGGTGGCCGCAGACCTGTCGTTCCCAGGAGTGCAGAGGTCACCTCTGCTCCCCGTCACGCCACACGTGGGCCAAGCGCTGTCCAGTCTCAGGGAGGAAGTCCGCGTGGAGAGGCCGTGACGTGGGCCTGGCCAGGGCCACACACGCCTGTGGAGCCTGCAGGTGGGCAGGAAGGGCACCCCTGTCCGCACAACAGCTCGGCCCTCTGGGAGACCCCACACAGTTGCATGGGGCCCTGGAATATTCCCGATCTTATTAGTCTCCAGTGCCCGCCAGGGCCTGCTGTCACATTGGGAATGGTTTCTCCCTAAAGCTGTAGGAAAGTCTCTCATACGGTAGAAGAATGCCATCCTATCAGGAAAAGCAAAGAGAGTCATCACATCATGGGATGGGAAGTTACTAAATCAGAGAGGCCCCACTTTTTAAAAACTTGCTGTGGCCCTGCTGTGTTTTCAGAACCACTTCCACCCCCGCTCGCAGGGCAGAGGCTGGCGTTCTGCACACCGCATTCGGCAGCTCTCGCCACTCGGCTCGCGGCCGCCCGAGGGCAGAGCTGGTGTCTCGAGGAGGTGGCAGCTTCTTGGCCTTTCTCCCAAACGGCACTGTTTCTCTCAAGCAGCAGCTCCTGTAGGTCTGTAGTGGGGGCGCTGCTTTAATGTACATCTGATCCGGAGAAGAGTTTTCTTCCGTATTAAAATATCTCAGATCGTCAGGAACAATATGTGATACGATGACACAGCCCCCCACTTCCCGTGTCCCTGGTCTCCACGATGGAGGCCGGTGGATCTGGTTAGCATGTCGTTTTGCACCTGTTGTGCCGCAGTGGCGGCGGCCCAGCTACATCGTTCGCGTACGCCTCCTCTGTGTGCTACGGGTCGCCTTTCCGCGCTGAGCGTGGGGTGATGGTGAATCAAGTTTCTAGGTGTAGTTACTCACGTCTCCCAGTGAAGTTTACGTCACACCTTCCCTCTGGGAGGCCACCGTCTTCTCCCAGGTCCACTCAGTTTGGGGCAGTTTGACTTTGCTCTGGATAGAGAGACCACCCAGAGCGTGCTGTGGTGTCCACTCAGGACCTCGAGGGAGAACTCTGGGGACTAACTTCTTTGCACCCTCCTGCTTCACGGCGTCACCGTGCTGTGTAGAAATTCTCCCTCTGTCCCCCATCTCCATCCCTGTTTCAGGCCGCGCTCCTGTTCACACCCCACGCGGAGACGTGGTCCTTCTGCCCTCCCTCCCGGCCTCCCTGCATCCCGCCCTGAGGTTGGCCTCGCGTCCTGGCACCGCCCGCCCCATCAGCAGGCGCGGCTCCCATCCTTGCCGTGAAACAGCTCTGCTAACTGACAGGCGCAGATGAGCAGCCCCTCACCTGCCCCCTGTGACGCCCGCGGTTTCTCACTCTCTGCAGTGGCGAGGCCTTGGCTGTCCGCCGATGGCGCTTGTGGCGACGTTCAGAAACATTTATTGTCCTGCAAGCAGCGGGACTCTCTCCTCTTGCTATTAATCTCTATGACTGTCACTGCTCAACTGTGGCCTCAGCCACTGAAATTTATAAAAGAGGATCTCACAGGGCTTAAAACTCTACCGTCCATGAAGTCCTAGTCTCGACATCCCCATCGCGTGCCCACGCCGAGGGTGGCCGTGACGACACACTCGGGCGGGAGGATTCTGCCCGCACCACGTCCCCTCTTCTCAGCTCCCTCCCGTGCCAAGGGTGACAGGAGGTGGTGAGCCCTCTGTGGCCTTTCCCTGGGCGTCCCTCTGTAGTTGGGCGCTGCCTGTGACTCATGCAGGGACCTCAACTGGATGAGAGGCTGCAGAGGGCCCGACAGAGGCCTCCAGGTGTGGCTCAGAGGCACCGGGGGTGCCCCGGCAAGGAGATGCCTGCTGCGTGGTGCAGCACGGGCAGCTCGGCGGGAATCAGCCGTCCTCAGAGGGCTCCCACAAAGTTGGTAAAAGAGAACCTCCTCAGAACGGGCCGAGGGATCTCAGTGGTGACCCAGGGACCTGAGGGAGGAAGGGGCCTAGTCAGGGACCGGCTGGCGTGTCCCGCTTCTCGGCGCTGATGGCAGGGGCCCGGCCACAGCACCACACACGTGGGCTCCAGCACAGATCGCACATCGTAGAGGCTTACCCGCTGAAAACATCTTGTGTTCCGGCCGGGAAGAATGGTTGTGCGTTTCAGGAGGAGAGCGGCAGGTGGCTGTGGAATGTTCCAGAGCGCTGTGAGGCCCACGGCGTGCTGAGTCCTTAGGCGGCTGGCGGTAAAAGGACCCGTGCTGGCTCCCGCGACGGCACGTGCTCTTGGCCTGGGCTGCCCTCCCCACGCCAGGCTGAGGGGCGGTTTTTGCGGTGGTGGGGGAGTTTCGTCCCATTCCAGGCCCTTGGCTTTTCCGTGGTTTTCCGTGAAGGAATTAACAGCCCAGGTGAAATGGTTTCGCAGCCTTCCAGAAGACCCTCTCCCAGGCCCAGCCTGGGGGACGGGCCGTCTTCCGGTGGGGCGGGTTGAAGAGGCCTCACACCCTCCCCGGTAAAGCACCCTTCCACTCATCCTCAGACAGAATTTGCTAAACGCAGTTCAAAGGCAATCGATACTTGCACAGAGAGTTTCTCCACCTTCTTCTAAACAAACGCATTCCTAAGGAGCTAGTTTATTCACAGATTGCCATGAGCGTTAATGACCCCCTGAGTCTTGTCCTGCCCGTCACCCAGATGGCTGTTGATAAAGATTTAGCATCATGTTCTAAGTGTCAGGGCTGTCAGTGGGGCTGAACCATTTGACCAGAAGAAAAAACGCACAGGGAGCTATTGATTACAGCTTCTCGGTGTCACTTGTTCACCAGGATTTAGGTATTGATGAGGCCGCAAGTGAAAACAAGCTCTTTCCCTTGTGGGCTGCTACCCACAAGAACAAAGGCGAAGCTGGAGAAAATATTCAGCCGGCACCGGAATCAGAGGGATTCCATTATTGATCGAAAGGCCCCTTCGTGTTATTTTTGTTGGAGACAAATCTATGGGTTTGGAAGTTTTATAGCATTTGAGAAAGGGTCTGTGTAAGTGATGGAGTCACGCACTGGATGAATTAGATTTCACAGCGTGAAGATTTCAATGCAGCTGTGATATTATGAGCTTCGTGGTGGTTGATAAAAATTGCATTTCGTGTAGCACAGGCTTTAAAGGAGAGGGCATAGAGGGTGCAGATCCTTTGAAATGTCCTGAGGGCCCCAGTGAATTTTAGCAGGTGTCGTCATCTTGATAGTCTGAAACTTGCCACCAAAATTAGCACAAGCAGAAGCAGTGTTCCCATTTCCGGAGGGGAAGATAGTGCGTGTTTGGTAAGACACCAGTTCTCCATCAAAGATGAAGACTGGTCATAGCTATCTTTATAATTGCTGTTTCAGGCCAGCAGTCCTGTTATCTGCGTCCTGCATAGAAAGGGAGAAAGGTCCACATTACACACTTTGTTACAATTTCATAGCTTGTTGGGCGAGAGGGAAGAAAATCAAAGCTCACTTGTGAAATCTGCTGTTCGGTAGGAAAACTGAATTGGTGCCTAAATGTTTGTAAGACTAAATTGAATTAAATGTCTGTCTCTTTATCAGTCAAAAACTTGAATTGTATATTACCTAATCATGTCCTTCCAGCAATTATTAATGTACTATTGTATTTGATAAAAGCCCTCAGTCAGAGCAAACAATCGGTTCTTAAAGTTTCCCGCTACTCCCTCCAGGCAGATGGGAGCTGGGTGCTGCGGGCAGGACTCAGCGGGACTCGGCAGCGTGTCTGCTTCTCGCTCAGTTAAACTGCACTGGAGAGGAAGTCTGAGCTCACCCTCCCCGTGCGGGGTCAGAACCCCACAGACGATGCGAGTTACCATGGCAACTCTAACTTCTGGTCCAAGGCGGGACTAGTCTGTGATGTGCGGGAAGTCAGATTCCCACCTCCCAAACCAACTTACTTACATGCCAGCGCCCCCAGGCCCCGCCTCGGCGGTCCCCTGGGGGCAGTGTACAGAGTGTGGGGCTGGAATCCCCTCTCGGCCCCTAAGCAGCTTGTCAACTTGGGCCAGAGGCTTAACGTGTCCCGAAGTTGAGAGTGCCTGGTCTGGGCTCGTTGGAGGATACGATGTCACGATGTGCACATCAGGCATGCTCTCCCCAGAGCATCATTACTGAGCAACGTGTCTAGGACAGGGACTGGGGATCCAGCCATCCTCCTGGGACAGGTGCAGCCCCACAGAGGGGCACTTCCTGGCAGGCGTGTGTGTGTGTCTGGTGCCCAGCAGGTGACACCCTGCTCCACCCACAGTGAAGGGCCTCCGGTAAAGGCAGAAGTAGGAACGACCGCCCGAGGGAGCAGGGGGTGCCCAGATACCATGAGAGGAGGTTCCCCCCACGGGTGGGGTCTTTCAGGGTCTGCGCCCAGCTCCCCACCCCGGCGACATCTGCAGAGTGGGCCCTGGTTCCTGTACCTGTGCCCGCTGCTATGACCTTCCTTGTGGAGCGGCCACCGTGATGTTCCCGCAGGGATGAGAGCTCTCGCCCCAGCATGCCCTGGGCCTGCAGTGGCCGCCCACCGGTGCCCCTTCCTCCCGCCAGGATGGAGCTACCTAGGATGAAGCCTTTCTTCCCCAGGGACTCCAGAGCAGACCCTTCCCTTAGCAGAAGTCTGAACTCTGCCAAGGCCTGGGGAGTCCCTCCAGAGAGCAGCTCTTCTCAAGCTCTGAGTAACTGCTTGTCTGGATCCTTACGCAGAACAACCATTGGTCTCCCAGAGCCCTGTGCAGTGGGAACACGGGGTACAACTCTTTGTGTTTGGTGGCCCCCGGCATGTGGCCATCCCTGGCACACTGGGTGTGCTCTAAGCTGTGTCCACTGGCTGCCCAGGAAGACATCTCCCATCCACTGTGGTTTTCAGGGGCCGTAATTACATCCCTTTCTTTCCTCCCGTCTTCTGAGCCAACTGAGACATGAGTAAAGGATGTTAGCTTTATTAGGATAAAAGCTTGACTGGAGAGGTGGCGTGGCCATAGCCGTGGCAGGCTTTGCAGGAAGTCCCGCCAGAATTAGACGCCCCCCCCCCGTCCCGTCACTGGTCCCTGCAGGGGCGGGCGCTGACCACGTCTTGGAAGAGAAAAGGGCACCCCATGCCGTGGGGCAGGCAGACCCCATGCCGTGGGGCCGGCAGTCCCCCTGCAGGACTCCGCAAGGTGCTGAGCTGAGCATTCTCGTCCATTCTTCCAAGGGTGGCTGCTCAGTGAGTCGTCCTCCCCTCAGGGGGTTTGCGGGGGAGAGACCAGGCCCGGAGCATCCCTCCAGTGAGGTCCTCCACGCGGAAACCGAAGGCAAGGGCAGTGGCCACTGCGGCCCCTCCACCCGTGGCTGTCAGAGCTCCGTGCGGACCGCGGCGCTGCCGTTCCAGGAACAGGCCCCAAGTGCGCATCCTTGGGACTCCTGCTGAGGAGGCCCCGCCAGAGAGGACAGGGGCTCCCCTCCCTGGTGGGGTTGGCAGCGCAAGTACGAGGTTAGGGGGAACTAGGCCTGTGAGTGGCTGCAGGAGTAGCGACTGCGGGCCCTGGGGTCCAGTCCAGTCTGGTGCGTGCGGTATCAGACTCCTGCGGGTCTGTGTGGTGTCAGCTCTGGGCCAGGAAAAGAAGGTGCCGGGCGCTGGGGGAGGCCCTGTCCTCGGGGCATCGGCGCCCAGTCCACACCCTGCCTGCCTGTCCAGCCTCCCGGGACCCAGGCCCTCACTCTCCGAGGCTGGGCCAGCCTTGCCTCTCCCCTGGGACTGGTGCGGCTGCATTTTGGGCCACGGGTGAGCTTCACTGGGTGCACAGAGCCCAGCCTGGGCCCGTGTTTCCTGGTGCATCTCAGGGACACTCGGCCCCTGGGCGGCTGTCACTGCCCTTGGTCCCAGCAGGGGGGCCCTTCTGATAGTCGGCGGTTCTCTGTGGGCTGTGTTTGGACCTGTTTTCACTGTAAAGTGGCGTTGCTTTTAGTGGAATCACTCTGTCGATTTAAGCAGGTACCTGGCTACTCCGCTTGTCTCCAGGTGTGAAAGGCCAGGAGCAGCTTTGTCTTCCCATTAGGGCTTCTTTTGGGGGGGTGGGGCGGGGGGAACCCTGTGGGACGAATGAGGGTGGGCATGGGCCGAGGGTCCTTGCTGGTGTCAGTGGAAGAGCTGGCTGCCCCATCCCAGCAGGTTGGGGTACTGGTAGCAGCAGTGGTGGTGGCAGCTTTTCAGGTGGGAACAGATGGAACTGGAGCTTCTCAGACTTGCCATGTCCAGAGACTAAGGAGGAAAGCAGGTCCCCCCCAGTGCACGGGTGTAGTGTAAAGCCGGGCTCGGCAAACCTTTTCTATAAAGGGCCGTTCAGTCAATATTTTAGGCTTTGCAAAAGCAGCCGCAGGTACGGAGTACCAAGTGGGCGTGGCTGTGTTCCCATAAAACCTGATTTACAAAAGCAGGCGTGGACTGCATGGGGACGGCCACACGTTCCAGCCTCTGGGTTGAAGGGGCCTGTGTGAGTACAGCATCCCCCGAAGTTTCTTCTTAACATCTTGGAAGTGTTGGAGAATTTTACGTGGTACCTAAACCTGGAAATGTCATTTTAAATTCTGCCTCCGTTTTAAATCCCTTATCAAGTGAAATTAAGCGTTCTCCTCCCCAGTCGTAGCATAAAGGGGTTCTCTAGAAGATGCCCCCCATTCGCCTCAGGCGTTGGGCCCCTTCCCAGCCCGCGCAGGATGCTCGGAGGCCAAGGGGTGAGCAGTGCTGAGACAGAGCCTGCAGGGGGCCGAGCCCTGGGAGTTGGGCCCTGGGTCCGTCGCGGTCAGGGGCCTTGCCCTGGATCCCGAAAGGCCCCGCTGGCCCGGAGCCCAGCCTGACGGAGGCTGCCTCGCTGTTTTCCAGATGCCCATCCTCATCCCGTGCCATAGAGTGATCTGCAGCAGCGGAGCCCTGGGCGGCTACTCTGGAGGCGTGGCCGTGAAAGAGTGGCTTCTGGCCCACGAAGGCGGCCCGGCAGGGAAACCGGCATGTGGAGGGGGCTCCCGTCCAGCGAGAGCCTGGCACGGGGCCCTGGGTGGCACCACCAGCTCCCAGCCTGCTGGCCAGGATTGAGTGTTTGTAGTAACAGCTCGCTGGGAGCACGGCGGGCGGCGGCACTGCCGCATTAAAGGGGCTGGAGCCGTAGGGGTGCCGCGTGTCTGCTCTTTCTTTTCCACATTTTACGACAAAGTGAGTTCAGAGACTGGCCGCCGTGCGTCTAACCTGTTTCCTTCTCTCACACTTGTCACTGTTCCATTTCTAATACTGTTAAGTCAGGGCTGAGACAGTGGGGGGCTGGCAAACATGAGGGCGACTGCCCCGGAAGGAGGGGGCATCCGGCACCTGCCGGGAACCGCTGGCTGCCTCGGGCACCACACCTGTGCCTGGAGCCAGCCAAGGCCCCCGGGGCCCTGGACCCCCATGCAGGCCCGTCCCAGGCTGCAGCCGTGTCCGCCCCCTGCGTGCTCCCCGCCTGCCCTCTCCTCTTGGCTGTTGAAGCTGCCGGGATGATGCTGCTGGAGGAGAGGGGACGGGCCCTGGAAACAGGCGCTTACTGACATTCTCCAGCCTTATTTTTCCAACTGCCAGAAAGCGAATGCAGGATGCATCCACTGGGGGTCATGTCAGTGGAAAGAAAATAACCGCTTGCCGGAAAGATTTGGGAAAACAAACAGCTCTTGGCGCGTGGGCGTGGTTGAAATGGCATCTCTCTGAGGAACGGAGTCTATCCCAGCCTTTCTCTGGACAGAAGGTGACGAGGGATGCCGACCTCTCCTTCCTGACACCTGACGTCGAGCCTGGAAGTCCAGGGTCAGCTCTTGTCACCGACGGCAGAGAGGAGCGTCTCCAGCATCTGCCGGGCACATGGTCTGATACTTCAGCACCGTGTTGTCGCTTTAGCGTTATAATTGACCTAACCAAAAAGCGTAAGGGAAACTTGTAGCTCTGTTTGTGGGTAAATAATATGTTGTATGGAGAAAATAAACCATGCCCAAGTGTTCAGTAGAATGCTGTGTCTTTGTCAAGGGTGCCTGCGACAGTGTAAACAGCAGCAGGGAAGCTTGAGCAGTTTGTGTTTGTCACCAGAAACCTGGGTAAAAATACAGCCCTGCACGGGTACAGTTTGGGTGTACTGTGTATCTCATGGTACCTTAGTATCAACAAAAGAGCAGGTACCTAACACAGACAAACTGGGCTTTTCTCACCAGTTTACAATTTATTGCATCCCTTTCTTAGGTCAGCCAAGTTAATTCTGTATTTTTTCCCTCAAAAATAAAATATGACCATTTCCGCATTACCTTCTGATTTTGGTCCTTCTCAGGACTTCTTTACGGCAGAGTCGTGCTCCTGCAGGGAGCTGCACAGATGTCTGATCTTCGGATGGAACCCTGAGTCTCCCTGCTGCGACCGTCCATTCTCACGGGGGCCCTCGGCTTGGCGAGCTGTGAGAATTGTGTGTCTCCACGTGTGAGCAGAGGGCCTATTTCTCTGTCCCGATGTGTTGGGAGGACGAGTGGGGGACCTGGGGTGCCCTTCGCACTTGGGGGCTGTGAAGGTGGTTGGCTCCGTCCCGAATTGTGTAAGGAAAATGCTTTGCTCCAGTGACTGACCGTCCCAGGACCCCTCCTCTGCCCGGAACGGAAGCGCAGGCTGCGATGCCCGGCCTGCGGCACCCGGCCTGGGGGCCTGGGTGCGGGGCTGTCTGTGCGCTTCCAGTAGAGGGCGCCACCGTGGTGCCCTGGGCAGCGCTGGGGAGCCCCGGCCCCACTTCTGCTCAGTGACGGGTTTGAAAGTGGGGTAGGGTAGAACTCCGATCCAGATGCCCTGCGGCAGTCCCCGGGGCACGTGCCGTCCGGGCTGCCAGCAGGCGGGCAGGCCTCTCTGCGGTGCGGTCAGCCCTGAGGACACATCGCAGGCCCCGTACCCTCTGCACGCGGGCTGGGCCTCGGCCTGGAGAGTAGGCGTCCCTTAGGGGGACGGGGGCCTCCCGCTGTGATCTCCAGATCCTCAGGCAGCCTCCGAGCGAGGGTCCCGGGCTGTGCAGCCTGCAAGGGCCCGGCCCGCCAGCGAAGCTGCCCGAGGGGACCCTGCAGCTCCGTGGCCTGGCGCCACCGGTTTGGGCTGCACCCTTGGGGCCACACAAACTCTGCTCCTTTTCCTGCTTCCCGGGGCCTCCTCAGCCATCAGAACACGCTTGAGAGACGCCCCGGGCTCCCACTGGCAGAGCCGTCCCCCTGAGTGCCGGCCACGAACCATTCCAGGGGCAGCGGGCTCCGAGAGGCCGCCTGGAGCCGCAGCCGCTGGAGGGGCAGCAGGTTTGTGAAAATGCAGAGGACGGGAAAGGCCCAGGGAAACACGAAAATATTTTCCCCGTGAAGAGAGATGTTGAAGCAAGGAGGCTGAGTCCTTTGGCCACGGCCCCAGGTCCCCTCACGGGCGGGTTTCCCTCCATCCAGTGCCGGGCCTCGACCCGCCAGCACCAGACCCGCGGGACAGCCGCTCGGCCAGCGCGTGCTGTGTTCGCCGTTCCCGGACACCCGGGTCGTGAAAGCTTCAGAAATAATATTTGTTTCTGCGGAAGCACACGTGTAATGAAATAGCTGCCCTTGACCACACGGGAGGCGGGGCTGCGAAGGGTCGTCGTGTTCTTCTCCTGGTGCTTTTCCCACGACGGGCGGGAGGGTCACGTAGACCCACTCGCTCGCCACGTCCGAGGCTGCAGAGCGGGGGACGCGACGGCAGAGCCTGACTCCCTGGCGCCCGAAGAAGAGGGGCTGGTGCTGCCGAGGGGCAGGGCAGGTGCGGGGAGGGGTCGGAGCCGCTCGGGCAGCCAGGCCTCTGGGGAAGGGGGCGGGTCCGCCGTGGAGGAAGTTGGTCGGGGTTTTTAACTCGAGTCGCGCGCAGCCGACACAGACAGCAGCCGGCCGGTGCGGCGTGGTCACTGCCTAGCAGCACTGTCGTCTCCAGCTCGAGTCTCTTCGGGTGCCCGTTGCCGCCCAGGGCCTCGCGTTTTCCACCCCGCATTCTTCCTTAGGCAGCACCTCTGCTCTGAGCAGCCAGGCATGTCCAGGGAGGGAGTCACTGTTCCTTAACCTGTTGTGAACAGCAGTGTCATCCCAGACCGAACTTCCTTTGAAGCGTCAGCATGGGAGAGAACCGAGCAGGCGGGTGGCTTAAGAGCTCTGGGAAGCGGTGGCGCGGTCGGGTGGAGCCCTTGGGTTTAGGCGCTGCTCAGAGGAGCCCAGGGGGCGGGGAGCCCCGCTTGGCGTGTTTGTCCTGGCGCAGCCCAGGCAGGGTGCGCAGGCCCCGCTGGCCGCGTCCTCCGCACCCGCAGACTCACCCGGGCTGCTGGTGCAGCTGCAGCTATGCCACAGGCAGCAGTGCCAGCTCGAGCCTCGGCCACCGTGGGAACAGGCAGGACGTCACAGCCGAGTCGACGAGGACTGTCCACTTCACCTCAGAGCTTGCCCAGGACCTTAGTGCTGTTTTGATTTCAAGCTGCAATGGTAACAAGTTATCTTACCGTGGGGCGCACAGAAGGATCCAGAGTCTGTTTTCTTTTACTCAGAAGAGTTTCCCAGAAGACCGGTCGGGAAGCTAAGCCTTTCCCTGTGGCCTCTGAGCTGGGACGCGCTTGGGCCTCCAGGTGCCTTGTCTGCTGGTAGGTTTTCTTGCTGCCGTCCTGGCGGGGGGTCCTGGGGACGGGCACTTGGATGCCCTCGGTGAGGATTGAACTGTGTTTGGCCTCTCCCGGCCCAAACAGCGTTTTTCTTTCTTCTTCAGGGGCATTTGATTGAAGTTTGTTTAGGGAGCTGAAGTTCACATCAATTTTACCTGTTATCAGTTTGAAAGACCCTGAGATTTAAATGGAACTCTGCCAAGCAACCCCTGTCTGTCTGTCTGAAGGAAACAGGGTGACAGTTGAAAGCCAGGCCTGGAGCCTGGAGAAACTGCAGGACCCAAGTCTCTAAGTGACTGAGGGCAGCCGTCCAGGGTCCTCGGACGCTGTGGCTCCAGATGCGGACAGATGGACGGCGTCTGGCCTCCGTCACCCAGGTCGCCTCCGGTAGGATCTGTGCCGGGCGGGCGGGAGTGGACGAGGATGCGAGGACGGCGCCTTGATGGATGAAAGGGCGTCGTTAACAGGCCTTTAACGTTTCCCATTCATGTTTTTTTCACTGAAAAAAGCCACAAGAAAAATATTCCATGTGGACAGCAGTTAAGATTGATCCCAAAAACATGGCGTCAGTGCTGCTGGCGCCCGCAGGGACCTTCCCACCTAGCAGCTTGCTTGCAGCTGCCACTTTGGGATGGGGGGACGGTGCTCGGACTCTCAAGTGGCCACAGGATACAGGACGGACTCTCCCAGTGGTCGTCAGGGACTCCGATGCGGTGGGATGCTGAAGGAGGGGGCAGGAGCTGCCACCCCAGGCTCCGCGCTGGCTCCAGGGAGCTCTCCAAGTGGCTATGCCGGGCGTGTGTGTGTGTGTGTGTGTGTGCGTGTGCGTGTGCGTGCGCGCACGTGTGCCTGTGTCTCGATGCCAGTCCCGGGGCGACAGAGGGGGTGTAGCCAGGGATGGAGCAGAGGGGCTGGGAGCGTCACCTCTTCTTTCCTTGTTTCTCAGGTTGGGCCATCCCCCTGGCACACACAGCACCGCACGCACACACACACCAGGGTCTTTCTTAAGTCTTCTCGTCACATGTCACTCTTGTTTGGTTCCCAAACACAAGCAATATGTGTGCTTCCAGACTGGTTTGTTGACTTAAATTAAGAAAACCCCAGCTGGAGATGATATCAGTGTCCAAACATTAAGCAACATGTGATATTGTGCAAAAAGTATTGCTTTTGCGTGTTCTGATCGCCATGACAACAGGGCAGAGCGGAGGCACATGTGAGACTTCTGGCAGGAAGCACAGGCGCAGGTGCGCGGCCGAGCGGCGGGCCCAGCGGGCAGGTCTGGCCCCGGGGCTGTGGGCACGTTCTGCTGCACAGGGGCAGCCTCAGCCACCCCGGGCCTCTGAGGGGCCTGTGGCGGGGGGGGGGGGGGGGGGGCGGGTCTGGCCCCAGCTGGAGGAGCAGAAAGCTGAGCCTCAGATCCAGCTGAACTTGGGCTTGTCCCCCCAGCTCCTGTGAGCAGAGTGGGTGCGAGCACGTGACCCATCACCCCGAGCTCAGGGGCCCCTCACAGGCGAGTGTGGACCCCTGGAGGCCTGGGAGGAGGGGAACGTGACACGGCCTGGCCTGACGGCCAAGGGGGCCAGTGCAGCAGGTGTTTGAAGGCCCAGAAGCCAACAGAGCCTCGGAAGAAGTGGTGGCGGTCAGGACGCGGGGGCAGGGCGGCCACAGTTCCATTGAGGAAGGTCGGGCTTGATGCGGTTGGGAGGCGCCTGACCCCGCCTGCTTCTGTGACAGGGAAGCTCTGCACGTGGCAGGGGGTGCTGGCCTCGTCTGCAGCCTCTGACGGGAACCTTTAATCTGCTGCTCTTCTGAGTGGTGGCCGAGGGCCCCTCGCTGCCTGTCTGCCACCCAGAGTGACCACGTGCCGGCCCCGCGGCCCCCGGGCAGCGAGGAGGAGCTGCTGCGAGGCCAGCAGTGCAGCGGCCGGCCAGGAGACAGCAGCTTGGGCACGAGGGAGCATTCAGTTCCAGAACGTGTACTTTTGTTGGGATAAACTCTACGTAACCTGCGACAAAAGCAGTACGAAGCGATTTTAAATCTCTGGGGCCCTGAGAAAAACCAGGTGCTGTGTGTGTCTGACAGCCCTGAAGCCCTGCCCTTCCTCTCTCCCCAGGAAGGGAGGAGAGGTGCAGCACAGTCCTCGCCCACCTGCCTCCACAGCGACGGGGACTGGCGTCGTCCCTGTGCTGCCGGACCCCCAGCCGGGCCGTGGGAGGCGCACTTCCTTCCTGCCGGTGATCTGGGAGAAGCACAGCCTCCTGCCACCCCCCAGGGAGCCCTCGGAGTGTGTGCACCATCGCTTACTCCCGGGCCGGTTGTGTCCTCCAGCTGTGTCCCAAACACACACCTCTGGCCTCCACGTGACTTCAGCCACAAGCCTGAGGACAGCAGGTCACACAGCGGTTCTGGCGTCCAGTCTGAGCTGAGAGCCCAGCCCTGCTCACCTGCTGAGGGGTTTCCACACCGTCTCCAGGCCGAGTGCCTCGTGCCAAGCTAAGAACCACATTTATTTAAAAACTGCCTTTTCTTTGAGATGCAGAATGACACGTCTACGTATCACAACCCCAAGCGGCACGTAGCCGTCGGTACTCTTCTCTGCAGACGTCTGACGTCAGTGCCAGGAAGCAATGTGACAGGCATTCTGCAGTTTCAGGCCAGTTGGTCTCATGTCGATGAACATATTTTCACAAGGAAAGCGTGGAAGTTCGTCGCGTGTTAGGCCTGAGCCTGCCAGGGTGCTGCCAGCCCGTTTATCGCCAGTGACGGCCTCCTCTTCTCGTCCCCAGCCCCCTCCTCGCCCCCTTCTCCCCTCTGTCGTCCCCCTACCCCCAAGGGTTTCTCGCAGACCCCACTCCCGACACAGGTGTCTGTGGACTCTCCAGCCGGTGTCTGTCGTGCTGGTTCTGAACTCTCAGGCTGCTGCGGCCTCTGGGCTCCGTGCTGGGAGGACGGTGCCAGGCTGGAGCGTTCTCTCCTCAGTGCCCCTCGAGCTGGCCCCTCTGTGCTGCTGCGCGGAAGGCAGGCGGCAGTAATGCCCGCGGGTGAGGAGCTGGGATCGGAGCCCAGTTTGTCCACTTCAGTGGCTGCGTTGTCCTGCGTGCGCCACGTGACCGCTCCACAGCTTGGTTTCTGTAGCGGATTGAATGGGGGCCCCAAAGAGAGATGTCCACGGGCAGACCCCTGGGACCTGTGCATCTGGCCTCATTTGGGAAAAAGATCTCTGCAAATGTGGCTCTGTGAAGAATCTCAAGGTGAGATCGTCCCAGATTATCTGTGCGGCCCTGAATCCAATGGCTGCCTCCGTCTCAGAGCGAGGGGGAGGAGACCCAAGGGGGAGGGAGGCCCTGTGAAGAGGGAGGTGGAGACTGGGATGATGGGCCCCAAGCCAAGGTTGCCAGGGGCCGCCAGGAGCGGCTCCAGGGTCCAGAAGGGGTCTCCCCCTAGAGCCTCTGGGGAAGCGTGGCCCTGCCGACCCCTGGGTCTTGGACTCCTGGCCTCTGGAGCAACAAGTTTCCGTTGCTTTAAGCCCCCGGTCACTGGTACTTTGGTGCGGAGGCCCCAGGACACTGACACGGCTTCCTTATCCGTGTAGAGGGGTGTGTGGCACGTCGTCACGCTGTCAGGTTGCAGTGAGTTAGCCCGCTGCTGGGAGCGTCCTGCCTGCTCGGCGGGCGGCGGTGGTGGAAGCCCCCGCAGGCTAGCTGCGGGAGCCCTGGGGATGTGTGTGATCTCAGCACCCTTATCTGCCTCGCCTGTGGACACTCGTCCACCTTGCGTGGGCTTCCTGAGCATTTAATGCATCAGAGTCTCACCCTTGTTCCCTTCTCTTGCCTCTTGACTGTCATTTACAGTGAAGCCTGGGGGCAGCTCTGACATGGGTCGCCAAGGCCGTCCCTGAAGTGAGAGAGACTTGGTGGTGCCTCTCTTCTGGCTTGTTGACAACGGAGGTTGTGGGTTGTTGCGAACGCCAGGGTGGGTGTGCAAAGTCACAGCAGACCTGCGCCCGGGGTGTTGCAGGTCCAAGCAGTGACCCCTGAGAGGCTGCCCTGTGCAGGTGACACTCAGAACGTCTGGCAGGACTCTGACCGTGGCCAGAGCACTGCTTATGAACCGTAAGCCGTGACAAAAAGGACTCACAAAGGCCACGCTCCCCGCTGGCCGGGCCGGCTCTGCGGGTCAGGGACGGCGTGCCAAGCTCCGCTCAGCCAGCGGGACGCGTCTTTGCTCAGGAGCCACCAGGTACGTTTGTAGCACCAGTGATGCCAGCGTGGTGTCCTGAATCCACCATAAACAGGGCGATGCAGGGCTGGTGCAGAACAGACCGAGTGGATCCATGGACCCAAATGGCAGGTCTGGAGGAGAGGAGGGTACGGATGACGTCAGCCATCCCTGAAGAGATGTCCGCCTGGCTGGTGGTCCCAGAACTGCAGGTTTAAGCGTGAGACAGCACTTTATTATAAGCTGGGTGAAATAATAAAAAATGTGTAATTCTCTGCCTACAGCGTTGTGCAAAGGATGGGCGCTCTCTCTCTCGCTCTTGCGCTCCCTCTCTCTCTCTCTCTCTCTCTCTCTCTCTCTCTCTCTCTCTCTCTCTCTCTCTCTCTCCCCCCCCTCCCTCTCTCCCTCCCTGCCTCCCTCCCTCCCTGCCTCCCTGCCTCCCTCCCTCCCTGCCTCCCTCCCTCCCCCTCCCTCCCCCCCCCCCCCCCCCCCCCCCCCCCGCCGGAGGAGCAGGCCATTTTGTTGTAGGGCAGTTAGGTAATGTTAAAACGTGAAATTCCCCCAAACAATTCCACTTTTAGGAACTTACTCTGGGGAGAGATTTCCACGCGTATACAAGGCTACAGTTACAGGGATACTTGTCATACCATTATTTGTGACGGCAACAAGTAGGAAACTACATAAATGTCCCAAGGACACGTGTTGACTAAGTCATGATCCATCTGTACAATGTCAGGCAGTCCTACCACTAAAAATGGTAACATGAGTCTGTGTTTATTGACATCAAAAAGAGGGCCTTGACTCACTGCTGAGTGATAAAGGCATGTTGTTCTATGAAACAGGTTTTTTTAGTTGGGCTTAAGAGTGTAAGACTGGAAGAGAATCCATCAGAGTATTTTCGTGGAGATATCTTGGTGGAAAGAGTTGGGGAGAATTGCTGTGTGTGTGTGTCTGTGTTGCTTTCCAGTGTTGTTAAACTTTTATAGAATGTATGTATGTATTATACAATCAAAACTATGATCCATGATTCTGTCTTAAAGATATATATTTACACATAAACACACATATGTATACATAATATATCATTTTTTTTTTAAAGACCATCTGTGGAGCGGAGTACAACAATGATTATCTCAGCCCGAGGAAATCGTGAGTAGTTGGATTTCCTTTTCTGTGCTAATCTGTAGATCCTAAATGTTCCCAGTAGAAATGGGTTATGTTTGTACTTATGAAAGCACATCTCCTTCCTCTATGAAGAAGGGTCCCTGGCAGATGTAGTGAGAAGACAACGCTGGCAAGTGCAGTCTGGTCTCAGGAGTGGTGTGGCTCAGGAGACAGCCCCACCGTCTGTTTACCAGAGGTCCCCTCTCCACTTGCAGAGCAGTGAGGCCATGGGAGCAGTGTGCACACTCCCTAACCAGGCCGTGTGGCACCAGTGTACGTACGAGATCGGCTCGGGGTGTGTCTCAGAGTACAGAGTCATGGAAGGAGGTGTGGGTGAACTAGAACATCAAGAGGGGCTTCCTGGAGGAGGTGGCGCTCGAGCGGCACTGTTAGCTCTGGACAGGACATAGAGGGCATTTCAAGTGGAAGGAGCAGCCAGATGCCTTAGAGCAGAGGTGAGCACAGGTGGCTTTGGCCCCTGCGATAGGAAACCAGGGACCAGCAGGAAAGTGGCCGTTGTCGGGCAGGGGGAGGACAGACACCCCTGCCGCAGCCCCAGGCACGAGGGGTCCGTTCTTGGTGGGTTTGGCGTGGTCACCAGTCAGGAAAGCAGTGCGCGGCAGTCATCAGCCCTGTGCTGAAAGGGGACACCTCGGACTCCAGCACCGCCGGCTGCATGGGGCAGGAGCCCCTCCAGGTCTGCGCAGCCCCGCGCCCTCTGGGGGCTCTCCCTCCACCTGCCCGGGGGCGGCGTGCCCCTCTGAACCGCTCCTTGGCCCACTGAGTGTCGCGCGGCACCTCTGACGTGGGGAGCTGTCACGGGACAGGACGGGCTTTCCGGCAGGAGAGAGACCAGGAGGAGGGCGGGCCCGGGAGAGGACCGCGTGGGCCGGGCTGGGGGGGCCTTCTGTCCTCGGGGTCGGGACCCGTGAGAACACAGTCCGCCTGGCAGAGCAGGCCTGAGCCGCGCGACGCCAGCCCTCTTGTCTCGGCGTCCCTGTGTTTTACATAATGTCACTGTGTCTTGTTAGAGAGGCTACTAATCCTTAGAGCTAACGGTACTAACTAATTAGTGTAAAACACTTTGAAAATATAAGGAATTCAGATGAGGAGTATAATTGGCCAGTCCTCCTGGTACTGACACTTTCACTGTGTCTCTGATAGAGCTGTGGCCTGACTTCATCCAGGAGATGTGGTTGTCCAGGCAGGGGGCAGGCGTAAGCAAGACGGGCTGTCCTTAGCCCCAGACGGGACGCAGCGCGCCCCGGGCTACCGTGGGGCCGGGAGAAGTGAGCTGGCCAGCCTGACTGCCTCACCGCCCCAGGACCTCAGGGAGCCATGGGGAGGGGGCTGGGTTGGCCCGAGGCTCTAGATCGTGACCGGATTAGTGCCCACAGCCTTGTCGAGGCTGGGGGGAAGGGCAGGGCCCAGGTGTGGCCAGCCCGAGGTGGCTTCGGGTATTAGCCGTGGCCTGCCGGTCGGCAGCAAACCTGTTTGACGTCCCCTCTCTGGAGTAGAGCTTATGATGCCACCTTGCACTTCCTCCTGAGGGTGCAGACGGAGCTGTGAGACGCCTGGCACGTGCAGTTTATCCTCTTTTCTTCTTTAAGAGATAAATGCAGGGTTTCCTTCTCAGTGGGCAAGTCACTCAGAAAAGATATCCAAGCCCCAGACCTGGACAACACTTGGCCTGACCAGTCCACCCCTGGGTGTGGGTTTTCCACTGGTGTTACTGGAGAAAAGACGATCGCATGTTCTCTTTGGTGCGCTACTTTCTAAGGATGTATGGAGCTGTCAGCAAATCATTAATCTCTCTTTAAACCAGGGTGACAATATTTACATTTAAGATCAAGATGATGATTATCTGAAGAATTCCCCTGGAAGCTCTCCTCACAACTGGAGAAACACAGCAGCCAGTAAGCAGAGCCACATCCTGGGCCAAAAATAACAATGAGCTGGTCCCGGAGACCCAGACTTACCGAGGGTGATGTAGGTGAGGCCAGCGCCCGACAGAAGCTGGTCGGCTGTGGTCAGCAGGATGAACTTGGCCTCAAGAAAAATGACGGCCGAGCCACGCATTCGGTGACTGAGCACTCAGACACAGCTTGGCAGGTGTCTGCCTCAGACAGACCAGCGACCAGAAGACATTCCTGTAAAGAACTATTTTAAACAAGGATCTGTGCCCAGACGAAGCAAAGGACCAGGGCCCAGCAGAGGTGAAAAGCCAGCTCTCCAAGCATCCTGGGAGCGTTCCAGCGGGTCGTTCATTCCGAGAGCGCCCCCTGGGCGCCCTGCAGCCTTCGGCTGGGCCTCTTCTCAGCTCCTGGGGCTGAACAGTGCCAGCAACGCTGCATAGGGACTAAACCAGCAGTCGCTGGGTCCCCACGTCTGTGCTGTGGAAACGACCTTCTCGTGGCATCATCAGAAAGCACCTTAGTAGATAAGGTAGCGTTACCGGCAAAGGCAGACTCTATCGTGCTTCGTCCAAGCCGACGCCTGGGACCCTCCGGCTTGGGTGATGTAGGCTTCCCCTCAGCAGGAAGTTACGTGTTGTACGTCATGAAGTCCAGGCTTGAGCCCGAGGCCTTCGCCGCACCATCTGCGTGACCCCGCTGTGATCAGGGCCCGTGCTTATCATTCCAGAGTCAAGTCTGGAGTAGGCCACACGTGTCTGTGCAAACGTAGCACGGACTTCGGTGAATGTTCCAGGAACTGAGAGAGTCCGTGAACTAGTGAACGGGACAGAGTCTGCGAGTCTGCATGCCATGACCCCGACAGCCACTGCGTGTTGCCTTGCAGAGTTAACACGCTCGGCTTCTGACTGCCGTTTCCTGCCCCCATCCCCCCCCCCCCCCGACTCCAAGCACACTCCACAGGAGTCTGTGGACGTGAGCACAGAAGCCAGGCCGAAGAGTGTTCACGGCCCTGCTGTGTGAGAGCAAGAGCCCGGACGAAGCTGAGCGTGCATCCAGGCGGAAACACGCGTGTGCCTGCAGGCGTGTTCACAGGGTGAATGAAGTACTACGAGGCAGTGAAAGCGGACACAGCCGCGTGCCGTGACAGGCGTGACTCAGAAATGCAACGACAAGCAAACAGTGCGGGGCAAAGGCTGCAGACGTGGATACTAGTTCTGTAAAGCTCACGAGCCTCAAGGGATGCACGTCGCTTTAAACAAACAAATACACGCACGCACACGCACAGTCATATACATACACACACACGCGTATATACGATCAGACCTTTGAAAAGACACGGGAATGTGAGCGCACGATGGAAGTTGTCGCCTCGGGGGCAGAGGCGGGAGGATGAACGCGTGTGGGAACCACTGCTGGGACGCACTCAGGTAGGCTCGCGCCTCCCGGGAGGGCTCAGCTTGCGCCCTCCAGCGCTCGGGCTGGCTGTGGGTTCACTGGTGTCCTTGTGATACTATTTCACGGCCTATGTGCTACCCACATTTTCTTCTACTTTGTGTCAAATGTCTGCATCTTGAAAAATGCAAGCAGGTCCTTGAAGGCCATCATTCTGTACGCCGTGTGCCTGTTTCTGGGAGGCTCTTGGCGCCGTGGGTGACTCCAGAAATGGTTCCCATTGAGCCCCGTGAACTAGTTGGGGCAGGGCGGTGTCCTCCCGGTCAGCGGGAGGGTCCCCCGCGCGCACTCCTGCGGGAGGGGCCCGGCCTCTGCCAGGCTTGCGGCCCCGGGCGGGCGGCACGCGCCGTGGGCGGAGGCCCTGCGGGAGGGGCCCCACAGCTTGCTTACGAGCCGCCCGGTGAAGCAGTCTGGGGGGCCCCCAGCAGCGCCCGCTCCACCAGAAGAGCCACCGCTCCCGGGAGCTCGCGTCCCCTCCTGCAGCCCAGACGCTCGAGCAGACGTGAAGAGCAGGGACCCCCTGCCTCTCGGGGCTTTGGCCTGGGGATCCGCTAGCTGTAGGCCTTGGGCTTGGGAGACAAGGCTTGGCCCCGAGAGCTTTCAGACCCATAGCACAGCAGGACACCCAGCTAGGAGCGGCCCGCACAAACCCTCTTGGGCTTAGCGCACCAGCTCGGCACAAAGAGCTTCACTTGCCCAGTTAACCGCAGGCCGGAGAGCGAACTTTCAGAGAAGCCCGTGGAAAAGTGGGTGGGAGCGGGAGAGCCGCTGCTCAGGAGTGAACCCGCGGGCCCCTGTCCGAACGGTGAAAGACGATTGGGCCAACGAGGGCCGTTCAGACTTAGGTTTGCTGGACATTTTCTCAAAAAGAAATCAAGTGACCCTGTCCCTTCAAGGAGAGCGACCAACAGCGTTTGTTACCAATGATAAAAATTTGTTTTTGAACAAAAATGAGAATTTTGGGGAGCTTGCATCTGCCACTGTGAGCTTTACAGCTTCTGAATACTTAGATTTTTCTGATGAGACTGGTGGTGACGTCAACAGATGTTACTTTTGTAATACTATGTAAAGAAATGCGTCAATATTTGGAAGATGTGTGTAACACAGTGAGCCAGTACTTCCAAATGACCGCTGCACGGTGTCACAGACCCGGCCGTGGGTCGGGGAGCCCTGCACAGTGCAGGATGGAGGGACCGAGTTCAGTGCGAGGTTCGCTGCAGGGTTTCAGGTCCTGCACGGCAGCTGAACTTGAACAACTCCCTGTTGTCCAGTTTGGATGCAGGATCAGAGAAGAATAGCTGCAGTTTACTGAAAAGGCTGTGAAAATCCTCCTCCCTTTTCAACTACGAGTCCATGTGAGGCCAGTTCCTCAACCAAGAGAAGGAGTCATGGTGGTCTGAAGAAGACAGGAGAACCAGCTGTCTTCCTAAATGCCCGGCACTGGGAGATTTGCATACGCGGAAAACAGTGCCACCCTTCTTACTAAATTTTTTTTTTTTTGCTTTGGAAAATAGAGATTTTTTAATTAAGTATTTGTGAACTTAGGCAAGTATATATATAATCGAGGTTTTGCTATTTTTAAACAATAAATAATTTTAAATTTCTGTTTTATTTCCTAGTTTGCTGTCAATAGATGTAACCCAGGTATCTATTGTTGTGGCCTCAGTAACTTTTCCGAGGGTAAAGGTGAAGAGAGCTCACGTTCTGTAAAGGGCTAGGGGTTGGGATGGCGCTGTGGAACAGCCCTGCTTCAGGATTTCATTCAGAAGCTACGTGCAAAAAAACGATTCCGCCTGGGTAGGCATGGGAGCTTATTTCTCCATTAAAATGAAATACCAGGAACACGTCCCATTCCTGTGTCTACGTTTTGTGCTGTGACATCCCCAAGCCACATCCCAGAGCAGGGATAAAACCAAGTTCTTATTAAGCTGCATTATTTTGATAAGTTAGGTGGGTAGTTTACAAACCAGCTTTTATCCTTTTGTGTTAAGACTGAAACACCACCACTAAAAAAGAAACAGATTAAAAAAAAAAAACACCTGAATTGCAGACGGATGGAAGTTTCAGCATCCTTTCCGTCCGGATGTTCCCTGAGCGGGTGAGGGAAACTGGCAGCTGTTAGCCAGTGATTCTGTGTTTTGTTTTTTTTTTCACTTCGTGTTTCATAAGTGGTTTTTAACCAGGCCCCGTGAAAATGTATTATTGTTGGAAAACAAACCAAGAAACAAGGGATGGTAGTTTAGTACCGGGAAGTTAATCCTGGAGACCCCGACCTTTGAGCAGCCCCGTGGCTATTGATTTCCAATACCATGAGGTGGCGTGCCACCCTAAGCATGGGGTCCAGCCGAGTCCAAACAGTTTCTCCCTTATCAGTTGAGTCCCTGAGTACTTGAGCATTAAGACAACAAATGTCCACGGTTGACGGCATGTCACATGGCAGCTGGGTGGACGTGCCAATCTTCTAATGAAGTCGGGCTGTTGGCAAACACACCAGTCATCACATATTGAAGGAGGCCTTCTTTTGTGTATTTCCAGCACTCTTGAGTGCTTCGAAAGATACCAGTTACATCATTGTCTCAGGGCCAGGCGCCGAGGGAGAAGCATCCACTCACTGCCAAGACAGAAACAAGCGAGACCGGAGTTAAAAGCGAGCCGGGGCTGTGTTCCGCAGGAGGTGTCAGAAATAGTTTTTCCAGTTGTGCTCAGTGGAAGCGATACTCTGAGTAAAAAGCAGTGGCTCCGGTGCCCTCATTTCTCCTGCAGAAGGAGGCATGTCAGTAATCCCTCGCTCCCAACTTAACTTGCTCCCTACGTGGAAGAATCGGTATCATTTTTCTTAATATTGAGGGAAGGAGAGCAGTCGATGCCTTTGGGTCTGAACTAAGGGATGCTGGCCTCCCGCTCATCAGCCGTGATGTGTGAAGCGGGTGAGTCACGGGAGACGCTCTTACACCCGGGCACACTCTGCCAGCTGCGTCCACCCCAACCAGCGATGAATTACGGTTGCCATCTTGTATTGATTACTGAAAATGTTATGTTCACGGGAAGAAAATGCCATTGCTTTAAATATCAACATTACTCGGGATTTTAAAGTTATTTTTTTACAGAGACATGTGGGATAAAAAATGTTAAGCAATTGAAAGGAGTGAGGGGAGAGCGGAATTATTAAATCACAAAAAAATCAATTCTCAGTTCGGTCTGGCCAGACCAGCATGTCTCGGCTCAGGTAAGTAGTTTAAAGTCAGACACGTCTCTTACTGGACTTTTTACAAGAATGGAGAAATGTATAATGAAATTCAACAAGGAAACTGGAAAAACAGCCAAACTGGTGCAGCAAAGTGGTGAATAGCATCATTAGCCTCCTCTCTGTATTCTTGTGGACACTGTGTGCCTGCAACCACGGTGCTCAAGACCAGATTGCGGGAACAGGCTGACAGTTAGTAGCTAACTCAGCAGTGCTGGGTGCAAACTGCCGTCTTCCTGTGGATTTACAGCTGCCACTTCTGCTACTTCAATTAGTTCTATAGCACACAGATGTTGCTTAAATGTTGCTGCTAATGATACTGCAATAAGCGTAAGATTCATGCCATATTTTGAGGCACGTAAATTTCTCAAGTGGCACAATTAAAGTGGAAATATTAGGTGGGGAGAACTTGGCAGTCTCTCCAACTTGGAAGGCACACCCGCTATGCAATAATGGGTCAAAAATTCATTCAAGTTTTACTGCTGTTCCGAGTTTTAAAAGACTTTTCACAGTTGAATGCAAAGTAGTAAAAACCAGGGTATTAGGAAATGAGAATGCAGTTGTGTTATTCAGACACGACTTTTAATTTCAGATTGAAATCACATGCTCACTTTTCGGGATATGACCAAAGGGAACAGTTACAGGCTGAAGAGATGTCGTCTCTAAGGGTTGAAAGTCCCAAGTGGAGATGCGTTTGTTGCTGGGCCAGCAGCGGAGCCAGAGCTCCCAGGACTCGGGGGAGCGTTACCATCCCCCCGCAGCTGGAAAAGCAGAAGCTGTGTTCTGGAGCAGGTCCCTCGCCACTCCCCCCGGCCCCGAGCCCCGCCTCGACAGGCCCCACACCAAGGCTGGGGAGATGCGCCAACACACGTGCGCGCACACACTTTGTGACACGGGCGTGCCCGTGCACACACTCAGCCTGTGCCTCTGACACGGCGGGGAGGCAGCTCAAGTGCTGCTCCCGAGTCTCCCTGCTGCCCTACGGAAGCCCCGTCGGAATTTCTCTCCCTCCTTCGTAGTCCTTTTGTCTTCACAGCATAGTCCCCTGCCTGTCGCCGAATTTTCTTTTCCATGAATAATCTCTCCTCTGGAGAAGAGCTTCTCCCTGACTGGTCGTCAAATCTGCTTTTGATTTCCTCTCACACGGACTTAAAAGGCAGGTGCTTCTGCGGGGCAGGCTTGCTCCAGTCGGCCCGTCCGCCTCCTGAGCCTTTGACCCCCAGCCCGTGTCACTTAGCGATATGAGCTGTCCGGTCGGTGACTCCCTGGCACCCCGTTAGGACTCGAGGCCACATGCTGGGAGGCGGGGACATGAGCCCCTCAGTGTCTCTCTGGTGGGTTCCTTTCCCGACTTGTCCAGCTCCAGTGATTGGGGGGGGGTGGTATGCGGTGGGCCATCCAGCACAGTGTTGTAGATATTCGCCAAGTGCCTACTTTCCCCTTAAATGATGCAGACCATTCGGTGAAACCTTCCCAGGCAAGCCCAGGACTGAATGGTCCGGCCTTCAGGAGACCCCTCAACGTCTGTCTATCTGTCTCTCCCCTCTCCCAGCCTCGCTTCCCCCCTCCCCTCCGCCGGCCCATTGCTCTGAGCGTATAGCACCTGGATTATCTATAGCAAATCTTACAGATGTCAGGATTGCCTTGTTCTGAAGCAAAAAGGACAATGAGTTCCTGCTGACCTCGGTACAATGGCTCTCGCTGGAGCACAATATGTATTTTCTCCTGGCGGTGAAGAGCCCACATGTAATTGATGGAGAGCAGAAATGTCACGGGAGCCTTTCTGTTGACACTGCTCCGCGCGTGGAGGGAAGGCTGGCCCGGCGGGGGCCGAGCGTGTGCCCGGGAACTTGTAATTTAGCAAGGAAGAGGCGGGAGAAATTAGGCGGGTCAGACTCCCCAGTTCCTGATGAGCTATCCCGAAACTGAGGGGCACGAGGAGAGTCCGTTTGCACAGATAGACCCAGAACCAGAGCCCAGCTGCCAACAAGGACCTGTTTCCAGCCCTTTACTGCCTTCCATGATGCTTAATGTACCGTTTGTATATGTTGTCCTTGCAGTGTATTTGGTGCGCCCTCATGTATTTTATTCATCTCTGGCTTTGCACGAAGGCAAGCTCCCAGCAAAACTGAGATTTGTTATTTCCCACCATCCGTCAAATGTCTGCGTGGTCGGCGCGATGGACTTGATTTAAAGCATAAAACGTTAACTCCTGCTCTTGGGGGCCATTTCCTTCTCTGTCCCTGGTGTGTTGGTGGAGTTGTCTGGACGCTGGAGAGCTGGCCTTCCCAGAGGGGCCGGAGGCCACACCAGAACTGCCTTCTGGGTCGGCACATGCTCAGGGCCCCCAGAGGGGAGCAGCTGGTGCTTTTAGGCTTCTTAGGGTTAAACATGGCAAGGGGAAGCTCCTCATGGTGTAAATGACAGGCACAGATGACGCGAGTTTGCTAACACACCGACCATGTTGCTCAGGGAGGGAGGGGGTGGGGTTGGCGTGGGACTGTCATGGTCCACACGGCCCCCGGTGTCCACGCGGGAGGTGGTACCGACCCAGGGCCCGGGGCTGGCTTCCCTGCCAGCGTCCTGCTGCCACAGCCGCCGTCACCCGCCTCCCGCCTCCCGCCTCCCGCCTCCCGCCTCCCGCCTCCCATCTCATCTGTGGTGCAGAGCCTTGCCTTTGGGGCTGCATCGTCTGCAGTGGGTGTTTGACAGACACACACACACACACACACACACCTCCTCCCCAGGGACTGGCCTGCATCCCAGGACGGCTGCTGCCTGGGCTCCACCAAGTTGCACGAGGTGGGACGACGCCCAGGGGTCTTTGGGCCGCGAATCCCCGGGTTAACCCAGCTCTCTGTGACGGGCTCCTGGGCCAGCGCTGGTACCTGTGGTCAGAGCGTGTGCCCGTGTGTATGTGTGTGTCGGGGGGGGCGGGGGGGCGCTCTGAGGGGCGCAGTGGTGCTGTCTCCAAGTTCAGGTGAAGGGGACATGGAGGTTAAGCAGGGGAAGACAAAGGCGTCCCCTTCCCTGGTGGCAGGTATTTAGCAGATGGGAAAATATTAGCAGATGGGAAATCAGCAGATACATTTAGATCAAGATGCAAATTTAAAAGCCGCCAACCCCCTGCACTAAATATTTACACTGAATATCTCGACTCTATCAGCTTTCTTCTACTTTTGATGAGCCCATACAACTGCTCTTATTACCAAGTCATGTGAAAATCAAGGGGAAAATGTTCCACACTTGAAGAGAAATTCATTGTGAATTAAATTACAGCATTAAAATAGAAGAAATTTCCAAATTTCTGTCAGCTTTTGGACTTGTATCACAAAAGAGTTCACATACATCCTTTCATGTGTAAGTTGTTAACGTAAATTAACTGTGGTACTCCAGTAGAAAAAAATTTTCCTTTTTTCTCCAAAATAGCTCATACGGAAACCTCTACTGTGGAGCAATTTTAAAAATGCAATTCAACCCCTTTATAATAGCATTCAATACCAAAAAAATACATAAAAATTTTAAAAATCCCTGAAAAACATCACACCTGAGCCCCAGCAAACAACGCTGTCCATCGACCACGAGGTCCTGGACCAGCCACTTCATTTTCACGGACAGTCTCTCCCTCTGTATGCACATCGGAACCACGCCTCACGTCTGCACAGAACCTTACCAGCACTTTGGCATATGCTTTCTCACTTAATTCTCCAGGGCTGTGAGTAAGGACTATTCCATCCAATTTACAGCAGGGAAACTGAGGTTCGGGTGTAAAAATGTGCTGGGACCTGTAAGTTCGAGCACTGGAGGGAGCTTAAATCAGGCCTTTGGACTAAAGTCTCGAGCCTTTCACCAAGGCAGTTGCACTGGGTACTTCAGAGGAGCCCGTAGTGTACAAATTTCAACAATGGCTGTCTGATACATGAATGAATGAATTTGCTCCTCAAACAAGGGAATGAGTGTCTGCCATGGGTGAGGCACGGTTTGGGCTCTCGGGATGTAGCTGTGAGCAGGGCAGGTGGAGTCCTTGCCCAGTGGGTTTACATTCTGGAGAAGACAGTAGTAAAGAAGGGGAAAGCAGGATCATTTCAAATCATGTGATGCCGTGAAGACAGAGTGTGCAGTGAGTGGGATTGAGGTCAGATCTGGAAGTTTATTGTAATCTATCATCTCACAGTTCTATAGATGGGGTCCAGATTCTGGAAACAGAGTGTTTGGGGCAGGTGATGAAATCTGCCTTTCTCCAAAGACGCCCTTGACCTCCAGAACGAATGAGCCTTGCCATGCATCCAAGGGCTAGATCTGTTCATTTGGACCAGGTCACTGATTGAACCAGGAGACTCAGAGTACGTGATAAAATTGGTCTTGTGCTTTTTTGTCACACTCAAAAATTGAACAGAAGTGTGGAAGCCACCTACCTGGTCACCACAGAGAGCCAGTAAGCTGGTGTCTGAAGAAGTTGCCCAAGTTTCAGGCCCTGATTAATTTTATTGCTATTTATATTAGAGTACGGTTACCCTAGCAACTGCTAGTGGGTGACTGTGGCGCCTGCTTCTGCAGCCTCAGCTC
Organism: Orcinus orca; assembly: GCF_937001465.1. Taxonomy (NCBI): domain Eukaryota; kingdom Metazoa; phylum Chordata; class Mammalia; order Artiodactyla; family Delphinidae; genus Orcinus; species Orcinus orca. The sequence goes on from NC_064572.1 coordinate 87,706,195, forward strand.
TGAGAGCCCGCACAGCAGGTGTCAGAAGGGCAGGCAAAACACAACCCTCCTAGGAGCCCAGAGCAGAAGAGCGTGGGGCCCCTTGCAGACCTGCGGTCCAGATGGTGGGCAGTATCCCACAGCCCTCCTCCAGCTCAGCAAGCTCCTTGGTGGCTCAGCTGTCCGTCGCTGTGTTTCTCCCCCTGACCCTTCTCCCTCCCCACCCTGCTCACCCATCTCCCTCTGACGCTGCTGGTCCTGCCTTTGCACCCACTCCTCACTGTCGTGACCCTCCCAGCCCTGTGCCAGGTCAGGGCCCCCTGTCTGTGGTCGCTGACTGTCAGCCACCAACCCTCCTCACTGGACCCCAGGCTCCTTAGAAGCAGGGCTGTGTGTCTCTGGGTCACTGCCTGCTGATCCCCAGCCACTTCTGTTTCTTTTAATCACCTTTTAAAATGCCACTATTACGTACAGTATTTGATATGCCTTAGTTTCAACGTTTCCTAGATTTAATTAGACTTAACTCTTGAGAAAATATATCTGTTTTTCCAGTGACTTCCATTGTAACTGGAAAACTGATTCCGCCTAAAAAGCTGACAAGAGGAAAACTTTGAGGAGATAATTAACTTAGAAGTCAGGCTTCATATACGGGGGGGAGTGAGGAACCCAAAACCACTGTCAGGCCTCAGCTTTGACTTCTCTCCCATTACCCTTCTCATTCAGCTTTATCCTCTCTTCCCTCCTTTAGACCTTCAGACTGCAGCAGTGTTCCCAGTGCAAAAAAAATACACACCCTGCCATTATAATACTACTAAGACATTTTCTCTTTTCTGACTATATTTACATTTGTCACATTAGTGGAAACTTCAGTAACACATGTTCAAAATATTAATAACCCTGATGCCAAAACCTGACAAAGACATTACAAGAAAAATATTATAAACCATACCTTACATGAATATAGATGCAAAAAACAAACAAAAACTTTAACAAAATATTAGCAAAGAAAATCAAGCAGTGATCAAGTGGGTTTATCCCAGGAATGGAGGGTTGGTTAAGTGTTCAGAAATTGAAGACGGTGGAGTAGAAGTACATGCGCTCACTCCTTCTTGGGAGAGCACCGGAATCACAACTAACTGCTGAACAGTCATTGACAGGAAGACCCTGGAACTCACCATAAAAGATACCACACATCCAAAGAAAAAGGAGAAGCCGCGATGAGACGGTAAGAGGAGCGCAATCACAATAAAATCAAATCCCATAACCACTAGGTGGGTGACTCACAAACTGGAGGACAATTATACCCCAGAAGTCCACCCACTGGAGTGAAGGTTCTGAGCCCCACGTCAGGCTTCCCAGCCTGGGGGTCCAGCAAAGGGAAGAGGAATTCCTAGAGAATCAGACTTTGAAGGCTAGCAGGATTTGATTGCAGGACTTTGACAGGACTGGGGGAAACAGAGACTCCAATCTTTAAGGGCACACACAAAGTAGTGTGCTCATCAGGACCCAGGGGAAGGAGCAGGGACCCCATAGGAGACTGAACCAGACCTACCTGCTAGTGTCGGAGGATCTCCTGCACAGGCAGGGGGTGGCTGTGGCTCACTGTAGGGACAAGGACACTGGCAGCAGAAGTTCTGGGAAATACTCCTTGGCGTGAGCCCTCCCGGAGTCCACCATTAGCCCCACCAAAGAGCCTGTAGGCTCTACTGCTGGGTTACCTCAGGCCAAACAACCAGCAGGGAGGGAACTCGGCCCCACCCATTCAGCAGAGAAGCAGATTAAACTTTTACTGAATTCTGCCCACCAGAGCAACACCCAGCTCTACCCACCACCAGTCCTTCCCATCAGGAAGCTTGCACAAGCCTCTTAGATAGCCTCATCCACCAGAGGGCAGACAGCAGAAGCAAGAAGAACTACAGTCCTGCAGCCTATGGAATGAAAACCACATTCATAGAAACATAGACAAAATGAAAAGGCAGAGAACAATGTACCAGAGGAAGGAACAAGATAAAACCCCAGAAAAACAACTAAATGAAGTGGAGATAGGCAACCTTCCAGAAAAAGAATTCAGAATAATGATAGTGAAGATGATCCAGGACCTCAGAAAAAGAATGGAGGCAAAGATTGAGAAGATGCAAGAGATGTTTAACAAAGACCTAGAAGATTTGAAGAACAAACACCTAGAAGAATTGAAGAACAAACAAACAGAGATGAACAATACAATGACTGAAATGAAAAATACACTAGAAGGAATCAATAGCAGAATAACTGAGGCAGAAGAACAGATAAGTGACCTGGAAAACAGAATGGTGGAATTCACTGCCATGGAACAGAGTAAAGAAAAAAGAATAGAAAGAAATGAAGACAGCCTAAGAGACCTCTGGGGCAACATTAAATGCACCAGCATTCTCATTATAGAGGTCCCAGAAGGAGAAGAGAGAGAGAAAGGACCCAAGAAAATATTTGAAGAGATTATAGTCGAAAAATTCCCTAACATGGGAAAGGAAGCAGCCACCCAAGTCCAGGAAGTGCAGAGAGTCCCAGGCAGGATAAACCCAAGGAGAAACACACCAAGACACATGATAATCAAATTGACAAAAATTAAAGACATAGAAAAATTATTAAAAGCAACAAGGGAAAAATGACAACATACAAGGGAACGCCCATAAAGTTAACAGCAGATTTCTCAGCAGAAACTCTGCAGGACAGAAGGGAGTGGTATGATATATTTAAAGTGATGAAAAGGAAGAAGCTACAACCAAGATTACCCTACCTGGTAAGGATCTCATTCAGATTCAACGGAGAAATCAAAAGCTTTACAGACAAGCAAAAGCTAAGAGAATTCAGCACCACCAAACCAGCTAAAGGAACTTCTCTAAGTGGGAAACACAAGAAAAGAAAAGAAAAGAAAGAAGAAAAAAAAGGACCTACAAAAACAAACCCAAAACAATTAAGAAAATGGTAATGGGAACATACGTGTCGATAATTACCTTAAATGTGAATGGATTAAATGATCCAACCAAAAGACACAGGCTTGTTGAATGGATACAAAAACAAGACCCATATATATTGCTGTCTACAAGAGACCCACTTCAGGGACTTCCCTGGTGGTGCAGTGGTTGAGAATCCACCTGCCAATGCAGGGGATACGGGTTCCAGCCCTGGTCCGGGAAGATCCCAAGTGCCATGGAGCAACTAAGCCCGTGTGCCACAACTACTGAGCCTGCACTCTTCAGCCCTCGAGCCACAACTACTGAAGCCAGCGCGCCTACAGCATGTGCTCCTCAACAAGAGAAGCCACTGCAATAAGCCCGTGCACTGCAACGAAGAGCAGCCCCTGCTCGCTGCAACTAGAGAAAGCCCATGCACAGCAACATAGACCCAATGCAGCCAAAAATAAATAAATAAATTTAAAAATAATAACAATAGAAAAAACAAAAGAGAGAGATCCACTTCAGACCTAGGGACACATACATACTGAAAGTGAGGAAATGAAAAATGATATTCTATGCAAATGGAGATCAAAAGAAAGCTGGAGTAGCAATACTTGTATCAGATAAAATAGACTTTAAAATAAAGAATGTTACAAGAGACAAGGAAAGTCACTACATAATGATCAAGGGATCAATCCAAGAAGGAGATATAACAATTATAAATATATATGCACCCAACATAGCACCCCAACACACAAGGCAGATGCTAACAGCTATAAAAGAGGAAATTGACAGTAAGACAATAATAGTGGGGGGCTTTTTTAACACCTCACTTACACCAATGGACAGATCATCCAGACAGAAAATTAATAAAGAAACACGAGCTTTAAATGACACGATAGACCAGATTTAATTGATATTCATAGGATATTCCATCTGAAAACAGCAGATTACATTTCTTCTCAAGTGCACACGGAACATTCTCCAGGATAGATCACATCTTGGGTCACAAATCAAGCCTCAGTAAATTTAAGAAAATTGAAATCATATCAGGCATCTTTTCTGACCACAGTACTGTGAGATTAGAAATCAATTACAGGGAAAAAAACGTAAAAAACACAAACACATGGAGGCTAAACAATACGTTACTAAATAACCAAGAGATTACTGAAGAAATCAAAGAAGAAATCAAAGACAAAAAACAAAAAACCTAGAGACAAATGACAACGAAAACATGATCCAAAACCTGTGGGGTGCGGCAAAGGCAGTTCTAAGAGGGAAGTTTATAGCAATACAAGCCTACCTCAAGAAACAAGAAAAAACTCAAATAAACAATCTAACCTTACACCCAAAGGAACTAGAGAAAGAAGAACAAACAAAGCCCAAAGTTAGTAGAAGGAAAGAAATCATAAAGATCAGAGCAGAAATAAATGAAATAGAAACAAAGAAAACAATAGCAAAGATCAATAAAACTAAAAGCTGGTTCTTTGAGAAGATAAACCAGATTGGTAAACTTTTAGCCAGACTCATCAAGAAAAAGAGGGAGAGGTCTCAAATCAATATAATCAGAAATGAAAAAGAAGAAGTTACAAGAGACACCGCAGAAATACAGAGCATCATAAGAGACTCTATGCCAAGCAATAAAACAAGCAACTCTATGCCAATAAAATGCACAACCTGGAAGGAATGGACAAATTCTTAGAAAGGTACAGCCTTCCAAGACTGAACCAAGAAGAAATAGAAAGTATGAACAGACCAATCACAAGTAATGAAATTGATTTAAACTGTGATTAAAAATCTTCCCACAAACAAAAGTCCAGGACCAGATGGCTTCACAGGTGAATTCTATCACACATTTCGGGAAGAGCTAACACCATCCTTCTCAAACTCTTCCAAAAAGTTGCAGAGGAAGGAACACTTCCAAAATTATTTTACAAGGCCACCATCGCCCTGGCACCAAAGCCAGACAAAGATACGGCACAAAAAGAAAATTACAGACCAATAGCACTGATGAATATAGATGCAAAAATCCTCAACAAAATACTAGCAAACAGAATCGAACAACACATTAAAAGGATCATGCACCATGATCAAGTGGGATTTATCCCAAGGATGCAAGGATTCTTCAATATATGCAAATCAATGTGATACACCATATTAACAAATTGAAGAATAAAAACCATATAATCATCTCAATAGTTGCAGAAAAAGCTTTTGACAAAATTCAACACCCATTTACAATGGGTAAAATTACAACACCATTTACAGAAAGTGGGCATAGAGGGAACCTACCTCAACATAAGGAAGCCCACATATGACAAACCCACAGCAAACATCGTTTTCAGTTCTCAAAACTGAAAGCATTTCCTCTAAGATCAGGAATGAGACAAGGATGTCCACTCTCACCACTATTATTCAACATAGTTTTGGAAATCCTAGCCATGGCAATCAGAGAAGAAAAGGAAAGAAAAGGAATACAGATTGGAAAAGAAGAAATAAAACTGTCACTGTTTTCAGATGACATGATACTATACCCAGAGAATCCTAAAGATGCCACCAGAAAACTACTAGCGCTAATCAATGAATTTGGTAAAGTAGCAGGATACAAAATTAATGCACAGAAATCTCTTGCATTCTTATACACTAACAATGAAAGATCAGAAATAGAAATTAAGGAAGCAATCCCATTCACCATTGCAACAAAAAGAATAAAATACCTAGGAATAAACCTACCTAAGAATATAAAAGACCTGTACTCAAAACTATAAGACACTGATGAAAGAAATCAAAGATGACACAAACACATGGAGAGATATACTATGTTCTTGGATTGGAAGAATCAATATTGTGAAAATGACGGTACTACCCAAAGCAATCTACAGATTCAATGCAATCCCTATCAAATGACCAATGGCATTTTTTACAGAACTAGAACAAAAAATTTCACAATTTGTATGGAAACACAGAAAACCCCAGTAGCCAAAGCAATCTTGAGAGAGGAATCAGACTCCCTGGCTTCAGACTATACGGCAGCGCTACAGTAATCTAGACAATATGGTGCTGGCACAAAAACAGAAATATAGATCGATGGGACAGGATAGAAAGCCCAGAGATAAACCCATGCACCTATGGTCGAGTAATCTATGACAAAGGAGGCAAGGATATACAACGGAGAAAAGACAGTCTCTTCAATAAGTGGTGCTGGGAAGACTGGACAGCTACATGTAAAAGAATGAAATTAGAAGGCTCCCTAACACCATACACAAAAATAAGCTCAGAATGGATTAAAGACCTAAATGTAGGATCGCACACTATAAAACTCTTAGAGGAAAACATAGGCAGAACATTCTTTGACGTAAATCACAGCAAGATCTTTTTTGACCCACCTCCTAGAGTAATGGAAATAAAACAAAAATAAACAAATGGGACCTTTTAATGTAAAAGCTTTTAATGAAACGTAAAAGCTTTTACACAGCAATGGAAACTGTAAACAAGACGAAACGACAACCCTCAGAGTGGGAGAAAATATTTGCAAACAAACCAACAAACAAAGGATTAATCTCCAAAACATACAAACAGCTCATGCAGCTCAATATTAAAAAAACAAACAGCCCAATCAAAAGATGGACAGACTACCTAAATAGACACTTCTCCAAAGAAGACATACAGATGGCCAAGAGGCACATGAAAAGCTGCTCAACATCACTAATTATTAGAGAAATGCAAATCAAAACTACAATGAGGCATCACCTCACACTGGTTAGAATGGCCCCACACTGGTTAAAATGGGCATCATCAGAAAATCTACAAGCAACAAATGCTGGAGAGGATGTGGAGAAAAGGGAACCCTCTTGCACTGTTCGTGGGAATGTAAGTTGATACAGCCACTATGGAGAACAGTATGGAGGTGCCTTAAAAAACTAAAAATAGAATTACCATGTGACCCAGCAATCCCTCTACTGGGCATATACCCAGAGAAAACCATAATTCAAAAAGAAACATGTATCACAATGTTCACTGAAGCACTGTTTACAATAGCCAGGTCATGGAAGCAACCTAAATGTCCATAGACAGACGAATGGATCAAGAAGACGTGGTACATATATACAATGGACTATTACTCAGCCATAAAAAAGAATGAAATTGGGTCATTTGTAGAGACATGGGTGGACCTAGAGACTGTCATACAGAGTGAAGTAAGAAAGAGAAATACAGACATCATATATTAACATTTATGTGTGGAATCTAGAAAAATGGTACAGATGAACCAGTTTGCAGGGCAGAGATAGAGACACAGATGTGAAGAACAGACATGTGGATGCCAAGGGGGGAAGTGTAGGAGGGGGTGGTGGTGGGATGAATTGGGAGATTGGGATTGACATATATTCACTCATATGTATAGAGTAGATAACTAATAAGAACCTGCTGTGTACAAATAAATAAAATATTATAGGAAATTGAAAAAAGTGTTCAGAAATCAGTATAATTTACCATAGTAATAGAGTGCAGGAGAAAAAGGAGATCATTTCAGTAGATGCAGAAAAAGCATTTGAAAAAAAAAAAAACCCCTTATTTAAACAACTCTCAGCAAACTAGGCTTAAAGAGGTACTTTCTCAATCTGATGGAAGACAGCTACAAAAAGCCCACAACTGATAAAACACTTAAAGGTGAAACCCTGGAATGCTTTGCCCCAGGATGAGGAGAGACCATGTGTCTGCTCTCAGCACCTCTAGCCAAGGCTACCTGGCGTGTCAGCCTATGCTGTGAAACAAGTAAAAGTCATGAGGGTGGGAAGGAAGTGAAACTGCCCCTGTTTGCAGGCGGCTTGACTCTGTACCGAGACAATTCTAGTGAACCAAGAGGGAAGAGCTGCAGAACTCAGCAAGGTCGTGGACATAAGGCAAATATGCAAAAACCAATGATATTTCTATATACCGTCAGCAAACAAATGGGAAATTTACAGGAATACTATTTATAATAGCATCAAACCCCAAAATACTTAGAAGCAGGCTTAATGAATGATGTGTAAGACGTCTACGTGAAGCACTGCAAAATATTTCTTAGAGAAATAGAGATGACCGAAATGAATGGAGGGATATACTATGTTCATGGATTGGAAAATTGTTAAGATGTCAGTTCTCTGAAAATTGATGGAAAACTCCAAAGTAACTCCAGTCTTAATCCTAGCAGGCGTTTACAGAAATTGACAAGATTTTTTTTTTTTAAATTGTGTATGGAAACGCAAAGAACCTAGGCGGGTCAAAACAACAACCTTGAAAAAGAATGAAGCTGGAAGAATTCAGCCATTGTACTCATAATTTTTAAAATTATTCAAAAATTGGAAACAACCTAAGTGACACCCAACAGAATGGATAAACAATTCGTCATATATCCATACAGTGGAATATTACTCAGCAATAAAAAGAAATGAAATACCTTGTATATGCAGTAACATGGGTGACTCTCATAGATGTTATGCTGAGTGAAAGAAGCTGAACACAGAGGGGTACAAGCTTTATCATTTATATCCAACATTTTCGTGGAAGACAGTTTTTCCGCGGACCGGGCCGGGGGGTGGGATGGTTCAGGCGGTAAATGCGAGCGATGGGGAGCGGCAGATGAAGCTTTGCTCGCTTGCCCACCACTCACCTCCCACTGTGCAGCCTGGTTCCTGACAGGCTGCGGACCGGCATCGGTCCGCAGCGCAGGAGTCGGGGACCCCTGATTTATATGATGTTCTGGAAGATGCAAAACTGATCCACGGGGAAAAAATTCAGAAGGCTGGCTGCCCAGAGTGGAGTGAGTGGGTTAACTAGGACGAAGCATAAGGGAACTTTCTGGGGTGATGAAACAAATCTATATCCTGACAGGGATGTAGCTTAACAAATGTACCTATTATGTGTTAAATATGTTGAGATTTGTGTGATTCGAAGTATATAAGGTATATAAGTTTGACATCAAAAGGAGTGGCGATTGGAGGGTGAGGGGCATAGAGGAAGCAAGGTAAGCAGACTGTTGATGGGTTAGGAAGCTGGATGCCAGGTGGAAGGGACTCATTATGCTATTCTGTTTACTTCACATATGTTTGAGTTGCTCCATAATGAAATGTTAGTTTTTAATTAGCACATACAATAAGAAAGAATGCAAGAAAGCAGAAACATTTTACTAAGGTCTCACTTCACGTACGAAACTTAAATTGATGTGTCTGCCCCCAAATATTTGTATTTTGTTTCCAAAGTCACTGATCTGTGCTGTGTCACTGTCTTTGGTCCTTTGTCCCTTACTGTGCCCCATCTCCTTTGCCAGGAACCTGTGAACTGAGATGGTGTCTGGAAACGATATGGGAGATAATCGTGCTGCTTTCTTAACATCCGTTGTTACTGGACATCTTCCCCAGAGGCAGGAGCGATGTCTTCCCAGCATTTGTTCACTGCTGTGGGAATGCACCAGCACCAGCTCAAGGGGCAGCGAGATGGGGGCAAGTTCTGTGAGGACCAGACGGCTTCCTGGCTCTTCAGGTAGTTTTTAGGGAAAAATACAAACTCCTGAAGATGCTGAAAAAATAAAATCAGCTTCAAAGTAAATACATCTTTCATTTCCCAATCCCCCAAAATAAAAAGAAAAATGGGGGAAGGCGGGCTGAGTAACACACCCACCAGCGTGGCACTGTAAACCGCGGAGGGTGTAGATTTATGGAGTTGAGACTCCCCTGCACCCCTGTCTGCTGTGCCATGCATCTTCACTCAGGCAGCGTCGGTCAGCGGCTACGAGTGGTGTGAATATGAGCTGCACTCCGTGGCCGGCGTGGTGGAGAACTCCCATGGGAGCCAGCCCACGCCCATACCCAGCCGTGGCCCGGCCTCTGCTCACCAGGTTTCTGAGCTCAGTAAATGGTTTCATACCCACCCGATGCCTTCTATGTAATTGGTGCATTTTAAATGGGCACCATATGTTCCTTTTTGCAACCTCAAGAAAAGTTCTCTGGGCTTACAGTAGTAATACAACCTACCATTGTATTGAATCGTTTTATTTCTAACTAAAAAGGCCTTCCTTTGGAGTTTTTTTACAATTAGGGTACTATTTTCAAATTGAACCCTAATATTGATACAGTTTGATTAGTCAAAGGTATCCTGACAGTGTTGGCATTACTAATATCTTGATATTATTGACAACAATACGATATTTTATATAGGTGTTAACATTTATGAAATGCTAGTATATCCTTTGTCCAAATGCTGGTGTATCATTTAAGGAATTAAGTAATGACAAGCTGTCTGCTTTGTATATCAAATAACCACTCTTAAAGGTCAATTTATGGAGGAGAAAAAGGAGCTTTTGAAAAACAGCCAGGAAAATTAGAAAGTGCTTGAAAGGCTTGAGGACAGCCCAGGGCCAGCCTGTTCTAGGCTGTGAGAGTCCCGCCCAGTTGGACCTGGGTCGGAGAGCGGCTTCCCACCCTTGACCTCAAGCGGAGAGACCCAGAGCAAGGCCGTGGCAGCCGGGGCCGTGCGCTGAGCCAGGCTTTTCAGGGACCCTGTAGTCTTCAGGAACAACCTGCCGGGCCCCACAGGAGGGTAAACCAGTAACGAGCACTGTTCTCTGTGCCCTGCCCGGGTGTGGACTGGCTCTGGGGATGGGTGCAGGGGAGGCGGGGGGACTTCGGCTTCCTTTGGCTACAGGCCGGGCAGAGTGCCCCTCCCTGCGTCGGGCTGGAGGGGCCAGCGGTGCGGGGAGCGCCTGGGAGTTGGGGTTAGGGGTTCCTCTGCCCTTCCTGGATGCCTCGCCCAGAGCCCCACCTGACCCGCTTGCCCACGGCTGATGCCGGGGCACCGGGACTGGGCTGTGGATGGATCCCACTCCCAGCACGTGGAAGCCGAGGCAGGGAAAACACGGGCTGTGTTCCTCCAAGACCGGGAGCTCGCCTCCAGCATTTCCAGCATCCCGCTCGTCCTCATGGGCCGCACGCTGCTTTGATCATCTGTGAGGACAGATCAAACTTATTTCAGAAAAGAATTAGCTCCAGAGTAGACGTCCATCCCCTAGGGAGAGCTGCGGCACCTCCTCCCCAACAGAGCTGTCTTTTTTATTATTTTTGCCACGATTCCTACTGTTTCTCTTTATTAATACAATACAGAACTTTCTTCAAGGAAAGCAAGAGGGCCTTAAGCCTATTTCAACTCTACTGTTGACTTGTTAAAAAACATATGCGAGTCATCCCGAAGGTGCTGGCAGAGCCTGACGCCCTCTGTGTGAGGAACCCCGGGAACCGCTCAGGGGGCACAGACCCCTCCCCGATGGCAGCGGACATGGCCTGCTCAGCCCCACGGCTGCTGTACGGGGGCAGGCTGCCTCCAGGGGCTCAGCTGCAAAGAGAGAAGATCGTGGGGTGAGTAGACAAAGCCCAGAGTGCTGTGGGGTGCAGGGGGCCCACCCCTGGTGTCTCCCTGGAGACCTGCTGTCCCCCACACGCAGTGTGACTCCCAGTCGGCGCATGGGGGTTGAACTGAGTGATGGGGAGCAGGTGGGGAGCCCTGGCTCAAGCTGGAGGAAGTGGGAGGGGGCTTTCCTCCCCAGCCCCCGAGGCGGCAGGGGTGAGTAGAGGGGAGCAGAGGGAACGGAGGGCTATACCTAAGGCCTGTCGTGGTTAGGGCACGAGGGGTGCGCCACTTCACAGGTTGTAAGTGCCCTGTATAGTGAGCTTTGAAAATGTATCCCGCTGCGTAACCAACACCCCAGGCAAGATGCAGAACTTTTCGCTATCAGGTGTTTGCACACTCATATCTTGTTCTTGGTAACGTTATTCACAACAGCTAAAAGGTGGGAACAACATAAATTATCCATCATTGGATGAATAGACAGACAAAATGCGGTCCATCCATAGAGTGGAATATTATTTACCCTTCATAAGGAAATTATGACACCTGCTACAGCGTGGAAGAAACTTGAATATATAATGCCAAATAAAATAGGCCGGATAAAAAAGGACAAATATTACATAATTCCACTTATACAAAGCACCTGGAATAATAGATCCACAGAGACAGAAGGAGTGGTGGTTGCTGGGGGAGGAGGAAATGGCGAGTTAGTGTTTAGCGGGTGCAGAGTTTCAGTCGGGGGTGCTGAAGAAGTTCCAGAGATGGATGGTGGCGGTGCCTGTACAGCAGGGTGGATGTCCTCAGTGCCACTGAGCTGTGCAGAGTGGTTAAAACGTAGCTTTTGACATTATGTATTGCTTACCTCAATTAAAAAAAATTTTAAAGACATGGAACTTCTTCGTCGCTTCAGGAACTTCCCCCCTGCCCCCTTCCAGTCAATCCCCTCCCCCACAGGCCGCCCTGTTCTGCTCCCGTCACCGTGGATTCGTTCTGTTGTGAACTTGCTGTGAGTGGAATCGCCCAGTGGGCACCCTTTGTTGTTGGGCTTCTTTCACTCCACGCGGTGCTTCTGCAGTCAGCTGTAGTGTTACCTGAATCCAAAGCTCATGTTCTATTGCTGAGTAACATTCCATTGTAAGAATATTCCACAGTTTGTTTATTCATTCTTTTTTTTTGTATCAATGCATTTTATTTATTTTTTATTTTTTTAACATCTTTACTGGAGTATAATTGCTTTACAATGGTGTGTTAGTTTCTGCTGTATAACAAAGTGAATCAACTATACATATACATATATCCCCATATCCCCTCCCTTTTGCGTCTCCCTCCCACCCTCCCTATCCCACCCCTCTAGGTGGACACAAAGCACCGAGCTGATCTCCCTGTGCTATGCGGCTGCTTCCCACTAGCTATCTGTTTTACATTTGGTAGTGTATATATGTCCATGCCACTCTCTCACTTCGTCCCAGCTTACCCTTCCCCCTCCCCGTGTCCTCAAGTCCATTCTCTACGTCTGCATCTTTATTCCTGTCCTGCCCCTAGGTTCTTCAGAACTTTTTGTTTTTTTTAAGATTCCATATATATGTGTTAGCATACGGTATTTGTTTTTCTCTTTCTGACTTACTTCACTCTGTATGACAGTCTCTAGGTCCATCCACCTCACTACAAATAACTCAATTTCATTTCTTTTTAAGGCTGAGTAATATTCCATTGTATATATGTGCCACATCTTTATCCATTCATCTGTCGATGGACGCTGAGGTTGCTTCCATGTCCTGGCTATTGTAAATAGTGCTGCAGTGAACATTGTGGTACATGACTCTTTTTGAATTATAGTTTTCTCAGGGTATATGCCCAGTAGTGGGATTGCTGGGTCGTATATGGAGTTTCCTTAAAAAACTGGCTCTTTTTTTTTTTTTTATAATCTCCCTGATGACATGGCTGTTTACTCCCTTCTCATTTTCCTATTTGTCACCTCAATGTTGACACCTATACACCTCTCTGTATAGTCTAGAAGCAATTCCTCTGTGTGAGTATATATGGTAGAAATATCTTCTCCTGGTCTGCAGCTTGCCTTTTCATTTTCTTAGCAGTGACTTTTGCTGTTTAAGCAAGAAATTTATTACAGGGCATTATGTAGCTACAGAATCACTGGCAGGAAGTTCAAGGGCTGAGCTCCCAGGAACAGCTTCTGGGCTCACACAGGAACCTGGCCTGGTGGAGCAGCTGCTGCTGTAGCTGCCACCAGAGCCATGTTGCTTCCGTCTCATTCAAGAAGCCTCCAATGATGTCTTCTGTGTTCTTAAACTTTTTATTTTGATATAACTTTAGACTTAAAAAACTTGCAAAGATAGTACAAAGAGTTCCCATATGCCCTTGACCCAGTTTCCTGTCATGTTAACGTCTTATGTAACAACGGTACAACTGTCAAAAGTAAGAAATTAACGTTGGTAAATACTATTAACTAAATTACAGACTTTATTCAGATCTCGCCAGTTTTCCCACTGATGTTCTTTCTCTGATCCAGGGTCCAGTCCAGACACCACATTGCATTTACTCATCATATCTCCTGAGCCTCCTCCAGTTTTTGACAGTTTCTCACACTGTCCTTTTCTTTCATGACATTGACTCAATTCGTATTTTATTTTGTCCTTGAATTTTACACCCTTAAAAAATTTACTAATTTATCCTAGTAGTTTTCTTTTAGATTACTTAGGATTTTCTCCATGTATAATCATTTCATCTGTGGGGCAAGAACGAGTTTTACTTCTTCTCCCATTTTTATGTGTTTCATTTCTTTTTCTTACCTTATTTCACTGGTCATAACCTCCAGTCAGTGTTGAATAAAAGTGAAAAGAATGGACATTCTTGCCATGGTCACCATCTTGAGGGAAAATCACTCAGGTCCTTGCCACTGAACCTGATGTTAGCTGTAGGTTTCTCATAGATGCCTTTTTATCTCATTGAGGAAGTTCCTTCCATTCCTTGTTTGCTGAGAGTTTTCAAAATCAATGAGTTGAATTTGTCAAATGGTTTTTTTGTACTTATCGAGATGATTAAATGGTTGTTCTCCTTGCTCTACTAATGTGGTGAATTACAGTTCATCTTCAAATGTTACAATAACCTTGCATTCCTAGAATAAGCTCAGTTGGTCATGGTGTATTCTCTTATATATTGTCAGTTTAATTTGCTAATATTTTGTGAATGATTTTTGTGTCTCTGGTCAAGAAAGATATTGGCCTGTAATTTCCTTTCCTCTTTCATTATTCTCAAGTTTTTATATCAGGCTTATACCGGACTTACAAAATGTGTCAGAAAATGCTGCCTCTTTCTTTCTTCTCTGAAAGAGTTTATGTAAGATTTATCTTATTTCTCCTTCAAATATTTGGTAGCATTTGCCAGTGAAGCCCTCTGAGCCTGGAGTTTTCTTTGTGAGAGATCTTTAATTACAGCTGCAATTTTTTTTATTTTTTTATCTTTTTTGCGGTACGCAGGCCTCTCACTGCTGTGGCCTCTCCCGTTGCAGAGCACAGGCTCCGGATGCGCAGGCTCAGCGGCCATGGCTCATGGGCCCAGCCGCTCTGCGGCATGTGGGATCTTCCCGAACTGGGGCACGAACCCGTGTCCCCTGCATCGGCAGGCAGACTCTCAACCACTGCGCCACCAGAGAAGCCCTCCAATGTCCTCTTGTTCTGCTCTCTAGTGATTCTTTTCCATCAGAATTGACCCATGTTTGAAGATCAGTAGCTTTCTCTGTCTTCTTTCTGCTCATAGAAATCTGGAGGCCCAGAATCGCCTTTTCATCTTGAACAGTATCGGCCCCCCCTGCCCTTAGTCCAGCTGGTAGTGCTCTTATTAATATAATTCTCTTAAAATTTTTGTAGGTCTCCTGTGAGTCTTCTAAGCGTTTCCTCTATGCCCCCAGAAGTCACAACTGTAATTCTTTTCAAGACAGACCTCTCTCTACTTTGGACATGTCAGGATTCTATGAGACAACGCCCCTCAGGTTTTTAGAAGCCCTCTTTCTCTTGCTGAGAGGGTCTGTAAGACTCTTAAACGTGGTCTGAGCTCTTAGAGTCATACCCTTAATTCCGTCTTTACTCTGAGGCCATGTGTTCCTTTAGGAATATTTTGCTGACTGTCGAATCTGAAAATGTGAAATACTTTTATTTTTCAATCAGCTAGGTAATCCGAATTCTTTTACATTCTCTCTAACTTCTGCCTGCAAACAGCAGGGGTTTTGTTTGGGGATTTTTAAAGCTCATCTCTTCCTTCTGTATCTTATCCTATACCGATTCACCCTTCTGTATCTTATCCTATACCGATTCACCCTGTCTGGCTCCACGTCACAGAATGTTCATGAGTGAGATCGGTTCCAAAGGGGGCCTCCTCCCTGTATGAGCCTCAGAATGGTGAACACTGGCAACTGATAAAGTATAGTTCTGCACGGGAACTGCCACAGCCCTTTTCCCTGTGGGCTTTCGTGTCACAGTGCAGTGGCACCTGGGGGTTTAGGGAACAAGGTGTGTGCTCTTCTTGCATCGCGCAGCAGCTCGCTCGCTCTCACCTCTCTCTCCACTGCCCCCTGTTCCTCCCCAGACCCCTCCCTTCCCTTCTCTTCTTCCTAAGGGAACTATTTAGTACTAACACGTCTGTCAGGGCCCCTTCCCCAGAGTGGAGCTGCAGAGGGAGGAAGCCGTTCAGAGTCGCTCCGGCCCACAGGCTCGAGACCACCGGCCTGGTCCAGCAGTGTGATGGAGGCCCCGTCCGCACACCCGGACGCAGCCCGGAGGCCTCTGTCTCCCAAGGCCCCGCTTCCTCTGCACACGCATGGGTGCTCCTACCTTCCTCTGGAGTCTGCGGCCCCGGCCCCCTGGGAGGGCACAGAGCCCGTCATAGACACAGGACCCTGGGCTGAGGGGCAGGCCTTGACCATCCCGTCTCAGGACTCTGCGCCACATGCCCATTCATCCTTCTTTCTCCTTCCAGCTCCCAATTCATTTCCCCACGTGTTACCAAAGTTAGGGAGAGGTGAGGGGGCGGCTGTGTTCAGAGGCTGCTCTGCTTCCCTGGGCTTCCCTGGACTCCACTGGGTTCTGCAAAGCTGCCTACAGGGCTCCATGGGGGAGATGTTCCCAAGACGAGAAAGAGATCACTTTTAATATCGATCGGTCTTTGTCAAGTCCGCGCTCAGCCAAAGGTGAAACGGGGTCCTCGGCGTCCATGCCTGTCTGTGATGCTGCAGGTGAGGCTCAGCTGGGAGCTGGTCCCCTGAGCGCTGACCCTTGAGGGGCTGCCGCCTGCATCGCGAGTCTGTGGCCAAAGAGCGCTGCCCGGAGCGACGTGCACCCTCTGCACGCCCCGTGCCCACTTCAGGAGTACCTGCACATGGGCAGCCTCAGGCCTGACCCCTCCAGCACCGGATGCCGCCGTCCGTGGGTTCTGAACACACGTGGCCACAGCTGGGCGACCCAGGCTGATCTGGTCCCCGTGTCTGTGGGAGACACAGCGGGCTCTTATAGCCCAGCAGCCCGGGGTGAAAGCTGCCGTGAAAACAAGGATTTTTCTTAGAAAACATCAATGTCAGAGAAGACAGAGGCGCTGAGAATGTTCCAGAGGAAAGGAGAGTAAGGAGGCAGGGCAGCTAACTGCAATCCCTGCTCCTGGACGGGTCCTAGGTTAGAAGGGAGTGTGGGAAGGGCATTATTGGTCGATTGAAGTTCTGCATCGATGCTGCAGTTACTGAAGTTGGAAGCAGTGCCCTGACCCCTGAGACACACCCTGAAAGTTTGGGATGAATACCCACGATGCGTCCCTCCCAAGCGGCTCAGAAAAAATAGGCAGGAGATCAGCAACGATGCTCTCAGCAGGACGTGAATCTGGGCGAAGGATTGGTGGGCGTGCGCTACGTGGTTCTGTTCCGCCAGCTTTCCTGTCGGTTTGAAATTACTTCCAAGCAGAAACTTTTCAGAAAACTGTGTTGTTTTCTGAGGGCCGGCCTGGGTGTCGAGCGAGTGCCCAAGGCAGCCTGAGGGGGCCGGGGGTGGGACCGCAGGGCAGGCAGCTGCCCAGGGCGCCGTTTAGCGCGTGTAGATCTGCAGACTGTCTGAGGCCTTTCCCTGAAAGCCGGGCCCATCCGACAGCAGTGCGCAGACACTAACCTCTTACTTTCCGTTTTGCTGGCAAGGCAGTAGCAGGCTATTGAACGGCGTGGGGCAAAGCATCTTCCTTAAGTGTTTGGATCTGGGGGAGGCTGAATACCTGTTGTCTCTCCCCATTTGCTCCTAAGCCCTCAGATACCCTTAACGTTTGGATTGATTCTCCTCATTGGGCCTGTCTTCAATTTGGTTGCAGGCACTTTCCAATAAGTGCGCCAAGTGCTCTGGGGCTCCGGAGAGGCACTAAAGAAATCAATACGTGCTCATCAGCATCGTCGCAGCGGTTAGGAGAGCCGGCGGCCCCCGAGCTGGCCCGCCTGAGGCGCACGTCCCCGGTTCCGTCTCCGTGATGGCCGGTGTGGCCTTATCCGTGCCTCGCTGTTAGCGGAGGGCTCGAGCCCTCCAGCTCCTGTCCCAGACACCTTGAGGGTCACGGTCCAGGGTTGCACGTTCGTGTGCTTCCCTTGCTGGTCCAGACGAGAGCCCCCAAGACTTGGCCTGCCCCCCGGAGCCTGCCGTCGCTCGGGGCGGGGGCAGCGGCACACCCACGGGGATTGCAGACCCGCTTCGGTCTCCGGGGGTTTATGCCAGGCCTGCCCTACCTGGGTATTTGCTGGCTCCTTTTGAGGAAGGACTGGGGTCACTGATTCCATGAATCGTTCGCGTGCGGAAACAAGAATAGTCTTGACACCCGCGCAGCACTTTACAGTTTCTAAAGCTCCTGTGTGGACCTTGTGCATCTCACAGAAACTCACAATCTTCCCAAGAGGCGGGTACGCAGACGGAGGCCTCCGGGCTCTCAGGGCTGAGCCGGGCCGAGCTCTGGGCCCACCTGCCCACCGTGCCCCCAGGCACTGTCCATCCAGACTGCGGGCCGAGGAGCTCCCCTCGGGCAAGCTGGGTTCCCAGGTGCCCCCGATCAGCAGCGCAGGAAAGGGAGGTGGACTTTCCTCTCCTCTGCCGTTTGTTCGAGCGGGAGAGCGAGCCGGGCTGCTTGTGCACTGCTTCTTTCCTTCAAGTCGCCGGCAGGGCTTTCCCAGCCTGAAAGGGTATCGACTAGCTTGTGATTCAGCGGCGTCCACCGAGCCACCGCCCCCCACCCGCTGCAGAGCTCACAGCGGCGGGAGGGCGGGGCTTCCCGTGCGTCCCGCGCTGTGTCTGGTTCCACCCCCGTGACCCACGCTTCCGCCCCCGCAGCCGGGCCCTTCCGGATTCCGTCACGGCTGGGTTCTGCCGCCCTGTCCGGGGTGTTAATGGCCCCGTGAGGAGAAGGCGGGCCTGCTGCCCCTACGAGGCGGTGCAGTTTGCTCCGAAGTGCCCAGGGCCCTCCTGCCGCGCCGTCTCCACTTCCCAGGCCCATGGCTCTCTCCCGGCCCGTCTGTTTCAGGGCTGAGAACTTCCGCTCACCGAGGGCTCGAGCCAGGCCTAGAGAAGGCTGCTGAAGCCGTGCTGGACGTGGCCCCGTGGCAGTGCCCAGGGCCCCCGCCCCGTCCCCTCAGGACCCGCGTGGCCCTCCCGTTGCCGCTGCAGAGTTGTGCACAGCGTCGTGCCCGGCCCCCCGCTGGTTTGTCCATCAGACTCCGACTCCTGCTGCCCTCCACTTCCAGGTGGCGGGGAAGAGGCGGTGCTTCCTGGCTTCCTCCTGCAGACACCTTGAGACGGACAGTGTCCAGGTGGGTCACCTGGGGGGTCACCTCTAGGGTGGCAGAGGCCAGTGATCCCGGTAACTGGGGACAAAGCCTGGCTGTGACGCAGGCTTCTTGAGAAACAGGCCCTGGCCGGCAATGAGAGTGCAGGTCCCGGTGACAGCAGGTGCTGTGCTCGCTACAGCCCGTGCTGCTGCTCCCATGGCCCGCGGCCCCTGACTCTGCGTGCGTGTGCACGGCCCACGTCTGCGGCTTCGGGAGGGCCAGTTACGGGATGCTATTGACGAGACATTTATAAATATTTAATCTTCACATTAAAAATATGGTACAGAAGAACCATTAGTAGCTGACAATAAAAAGGCTTTCTCTGCTGATTGTAGGGGCAAAAGAATAAGAGGGCAGATTTTGATTGGGCTCAAGGACAGCGCTGTAAGTTGGAAAAACGTAAATGAGTGTTGTTTACAAGGTGGTTACGGCTCAGACCTGTGGTCAGGATCTAAAACTGGCCTGTCGTTTGCTCAGAGTCTGTGCAAAGTACAGACCGTCCGTACAAAACAAAATGGATGGTTTATTTATGTCTGGTGCCATTAAGAATGGAGGAGAAAAGTTCAGCCCAAGATAAAAAGCTTAAATCTTGCTTTGTCCCTTCCCCCTCTCAAAAAAAATGGATTCCTTGCTCTAAATTATCCAGCTCTTGTCCTTGGATTGGCAGTTACTTCAGGCTGGTTTGGACATTGCATAATCTTAAATATTGATTCTTGTTTGACTAAAAAAAAAAAAGCCGAGTCCAAGTGCACCAGGCCCTACCGGTCCACGTGGCCAGGAAATCACCTTCGCCATAGCTCACTTCTAATGGCCTCCAGCCTTCCTGACAGCGAGATCCATTCCGATTAGAAAAGTTCTAGGAGAAAAAGCAACGGTTGGCATCACTTTCTCCGTCACAGCAAGCGCTGGGTTGACTCCTGCCCACGTCTGACTCTCAACTGCCCCCCTGAGCTTTCTGGACCGAGCAAAGCCCGGACAACCCAACATCCATCATCCCCTTCCGCGTGAAGTTCCCCGCGTCGGACCCAGTCGAGGGCTCTGCACACCGCGTGGGGGGAGAGGGGTGCATGCTCGGCCCCTAGAGACACTGAGTGGGTTCAGAGCTGGAGTACAGGCACAGTCTGGCCCACATGCAGAAGAAATAATGTCCTTTTAGGAAGAAAATAATTTTCATACGGCAAAGCTACGTGGTGTGGTGTTTGCAGCTGTACCACCAAGGCCCCCAGGCACCGAGATAATTAGGGCTTGGGTTTTAGAAGAATGAAGAGAATGGTCTTTGTGTAAATCCATTAGAGTTTAAAATGAACCACTTCTCATCCCTGCTGCCGCACCGGCCACTCAGTGCTGGTGGGGAAGCGGCAGACGTCACGCCGAGAACCCGCCCCTCCTCCCAGAGCCCGCAATGCCACTTCCGTGACTAAATGCAGAAGGAAAACCGAACCGTGAAATACTGCTTCCGATGGGCAACTTGTGGTCCAGTTTCATGAACGGCAGTTAATTTTTCCCGTCCTCTGCGGCTGCAGGTTTCATCGTCTGTCACCTAAGCAGTCAGCGCCGCGTACCTGTCAGGGCCATCAGAGGCGGGAGATCTGTTGACTCATTTCTTCAGTTTGATGCTTAAAAGGCCTTCCTCTGAAAAGTCTTCTAGCTACTCCAGCTGCCACTGGCATTACATCCAGGACCATGGGTGTTTGCGATGGAATTGCACGTTCAGGTGGGGCGAGGGGCCCTGGTGTCGCCACGATGCCGGCAACTGTCTTCCTGCCAGGTCTGGGGCCCCTTGCAGGCTGGGCTGGCCTTCCTCGTGTTCGAAGCTTTAGCCCCTCAGTGCTGACGGACATGAGGCCCGAGAAGCGGTGTTGGCTCGCCGGCGGGTGAGTACGTGTAGGCACAGGACACAGTCACTGCTGGAGAGAACAGTGTGGCAGTTTCTCGCAAAGCTGAACCTTCTCTTGCCGTATGATCCAGCAGTCACACCCTTTGGTAGTTACCCAAAGAGCTGAAAACGTGTCCACACAGAAACCTGCCTGGGAATGTTCATAACAGCTTTACCCATAACTGCTGACACTCAGAAGCAGCCAAGATGAGGTGAATGGCTTAGTAAACTGGTGCATCCAGACAGTGTCGTACTATCAGCGCTGAAAAGGCATGAGCTCTCGAGGTGACTAGATGAGGAGAAAGCTTCAGTGCGTATTCCGAGTGAAAGGAGCCAATCTCTAAAGGCTACTTATTGCATGATTCCACCTATGTGACGTTTTGGAAAAGGCAAAACTATGGAGACAGTAAAAAGACCAGTGGTTGCCAGGGACTGGGGAGAGAGAACAGGCAGGGCACAGAGGGTTTTCGGGGCAGTGAAACTGTCCTCTGTGATGGTGGCTGCATGTCATTATACACTTGTCCAAACCCATCAAATGTACGACGCCAAAGTGAACCCTAACGTAAACTCTGGACTTTGGGTGACCATGATGTGTCAGTGGAGGTTCATTAATTTTTTTTTTTTTTTTTTTTTTTTTTGCGTTATGTGGGCCTCTCACTGTCGTGGCCTCTCTCATTGCGGAGCACAGGCTCCGGACGTGCTGGCTCAGCGGCCATGGCTCATGGGCCCAGCCGCTCCGCGGCATGTGGGATCTTCCCGTACCGGGGCACGAACCCGTGTCCCCTGCATTGGCAGGTGGACTCTCAACCACTGCGCCACCAGGGAAGCCTGAGGTTCATTAATTTTAACAGAACGTACCACTCCAGTGGGGGTGTGCATTATGGGAGAGGCTGTGCTTGTGTGTGCTTGCGTACGGAGCATCTCTGTACCTCCCGCTCAATTTTGCTGTGAACCTAAAACTGATAGTTTTAAAAAATAGCCGATTCACTGCCTGCTAATGCAGGGGACACGGGTTCGAGCCCTGGTCTGGGAGGATCCCACATGCCATGGAGCAACTAGGCCCGTGAGCCACAACTACTGAGCCTGCGCGTCTGGAGCCTGTGCTCCGCAACAAGAGAGGCCGCGACAGTGAGAGGCCCACGCACCGCGATGAAGAGTGGCCCCCACTTGCCACAACTAGAGAAAGCCCTTGCACAGAAACGAAGACCCAACACAGCAAAAATAAATTAATTAATAAACTCCTACGCCCAACATCTTCAAAAAAAATGTTATTAATATTACTCAAATATTTTAATAAATGTTAATTTAAATTAAAAAAAAAATAGCCCATTCAAAACACACGCCATTCCCAGCAGGCACTGTCCTACCCCGGCCATGGCCTCCAGTGCTTGAGTTGGCAAATACGCCTCCCAGAAGGCTGGTCACCTTGGCTAGATTCCCCACTCTCCTTCCTTCCCAGCCGGTGACCAAGCACATCTTCGAATCGACGCATAAAGACTAGAGGAGGTGGATGGGGAGTGTGGCTGTGGTCCCTTCCTAGTGGACGAGGCTGATCTGTGGCGTGGGCATGGGGCCGGAGCCCTCTGCTCCCTCTGAGCTGGTCCCTGCATCACGAGGCACGTCCAGGGTGTGCCCAGCAGGGCCAGAGAGGCCCGCCTTCGTGTGATTTTACCTCCACCCCGCCCGTCTTTCCATCAGGGCAAAGCCTTCCCGGATTTAGCAGAAGGTTGACCCTCTGCCGTGGTGTTCAGCATTCACGCGTTCTGTGTTGCCCGTTTCTGTGTCTTGTTTAGGACAGATTGGAAGAGGCGGGGTCAGCATGGCCAGCCAAGGCCGTCTTCAAGGCCTGCTTGATTTGTTGAGGTTCCCCTGAGGCTGTATTCTTTCTTCAGACTATTGGTGTCTGAACCAGATCATGGCAAATGCTGGTCTGGGAAGATCAGGCATGAGTGGCCTCACAGAAGGGAGGATCCTGGACGGCCCTTCTTTGCAGGATGTACTGTTTGAAGCCCGGTGCTCTGACCATGTGAACCACCTTCCAGCCCAGTTCCAAACCAGCTACTCAGGAGCGGCCACACGCGCAGCCAGGAGGCGCCACCTAGATGCTGAAAAGTAGACGTGGGTGCCTGAGGCACTGCCGTCTCCTGCCTGGGTGGCCAGCAGGCCCCTGCACCTTTCCCGGTACAGAGATGTCCCACAAATGGGCGGTGGACAGTGGCGATGGGACCACTACCCAGAAGACTCCACCAGAGGCGGGAGGGAGCTATCAAAGTACTAGAATAAAATGTAAGAAAAATTTGCTTGTAAATCCTAGGACGGGGAACATCATCAGAAGCAAAGAACCAGAAACCAGAAACGTGGCCGGGGCAGGGACAGAGAGGGAGAGCAGCCCAGAGCAAAGCCGATGACTTAGAGAAGGTATTTGGGACATATAAACAGGCAAAGAGGTAAGAGCCATAAAATACAAAGAGCTCCTGCAAGTTAATAAGAAAAAGACAAACAACCCAATAGAAAAGAATGAGCAAATGATATGAACAGGCACTTCACAGAAGAAATACAAATGGTGCACAAATATATGAAAATATACTCAACCTACTAGTAACTAGAACAATGCCATTAAAGCAGTAAGATAACATTGTTACCAATTATATTAGCAAAAATTTTGACTGATAACAGCTTCCCTGGAATACAAGTCTGTCAGAAGCAGTACATGTTTGTCTCTGATTCACAGCTATATTCCTAGCACCTAGAACAGTGCCAGGCACCTAATAGGCATGCAATAAACTTTTAAATTTTTTTTAATTGCTAAAATATACATAACATTTACCATTTTAACCATTTCTAAGAGTACAGTTCAGTGGCAGTCAACATTCACATTGTTGTGCAACCTTCACCACGATCCATCTCCAGACTTTTTCATCTTGCAAACCTGGAACTCTGTCCCCATTAAACACTGACTCCTCATTCCCCTCCCCAGCCCCTGGCCCCATCATCTACTTTCTGTTTCTATAAATTTGACTAATCTGGGTTCCTCATATGAGTGGAATCATAAACTATTTGTCCTTTTATGACAATAAATATTTTTAAATGCAGGCAGGAATGAATTATTTATTATGGGTAAAGGTGTGGTGAAATAGATATTTTTGGTTTCCTTCTATTTTTTCCAGTTTTATTGAGGTATAATTGATATACAATGTTGTGTAAGTTTAAGGTGTATAACCATGATTTGATATATGTAGATGTTGTGAAATACTACCACAGTGAGTTTAGTTAACATCTATCACTTCACACAGTCACAAAAAATATTTTTTCCTTATGATGCAAACTTTTAAGATCTACTCTCTTAGCAGCTTTCACATATACAGAATGGTTGTGTTAGCCATAGTCAACATGTTGTACATTACATCCCCAGAACTTATTTGTCTTATAGCTTACAAAATGAAAGTTTGTACCATTTGACCGCCTTCATCCAATTCCCCCAGCCCTCCACCTCTGGCAAGACAAATCTGCTCCGTTTCTATGAGTTTGGTCACATCTAAGGGAAATCATACAGTATGTGTCTTTCTCTGTCTGACCTATTTCACTTAGTGTAAGGCCCTCAAGCTCCATCCATATTGTCACAAAGGGCAGGATTTCCTTATTTTTTTATGGCTGAATAGTTCCATTATATATTTATACTGGATTACTGTAATGAAATACTAGTATTCCATTATATAGATACCCATCTATCTTACATTTCCATTTTATATATATATATTTGTTATATATACATGTATGTACGTATCTCACGTTCCCATTTATATGTATTTTTCCCATTATGTTCTTAATTTGTTCACCTGTCGTTGGACACTTTTACCTTGTTCCCAGGTCTTGGCTGTTGTAAAAAATGTGGCAGTGAACATGGGAGTGCAGGTAGCTCTTCAGAACAGTGACTTCTTTTCCTTTAGATATGTATCCAGAAGTGGAAATGCTAGATCATATGGTAGCTCTATTTTCAATTCTTTGAGGAACCTCCATACTGTTCTCCACAATGGCTGCACCAATTTACATTCCCACCAACCGTGCTCAAGGATTCCCTTCTCTCCACATCCTCACCAGCATTTGTTATCGCCTGTCTTTTTGATGATGGCCAATCTGAGAGGTGTGAGGGGACACCTCATTGTGGTTTCGATTTGCACTTTCCTGATGATTAGTAATGTTGAGCATCTTTTCATGTATCTGTCAGCCATTTGAATATTTTCTTTGGAAAAATGTCTGTTTAACTCGTTGGTCCATGTTTTAATTGTATTATTTGGGAGGGGACTGCTATTGAGTTTTATGAATTCCTCATATATTTTGGATATTAACCCCTTATCAGATGTGTTTGCAAACATTTTCTTCCATTCCGTAGGTTGTCTTTTCACTTTGTTGATAATTTCTTTTGATGGACAGAAGCTTTTTAGTTTGATGTAGTCCCACTTGTTTATTTTTTATTTTCTTGATTGTGCTTTAGGTGTCATATCCAAAAAATCGTTGCCAACACCCATGTCAAGGAAATTTTCCCTATGTTTTCTTCTAGGAGTTTTATGGTTTCTGGTCTTACATTTTAAGTCTTCAATGCATTTTGAGTTAGTTTTTGTGAGTGGTATAATTTAGAGGTCTAGTTTCATTCTTTTACATGAGAATTTCCAGTTTTCCAGCACCATTTATTGGAGAGGCTGTCTTTTCCCCATCATATATTCTTAGGTCCTTTCTCATAAATTAATTGACCATATATACATGGGTTTATTTCTGGGCTGTCTATGCTGCTCCATTGATGTCTGTGTTTATTTTTAATGCCATTACCATACTCTTGATTACTATGGCTTTGTAATATAGTTTGAAATCAGGGCACGTGATACCTCCAGCTTTGTTCTTCTTTCTCAAGACTGCTTGGCTATTTGAGGTCTTTTATCTATACACATTTTAGGATTTTTTTTCCTATTTATTTCTGTAAAAAAAAAAAATGCTGTTGAAATCTTGATAGTGACATTTAACCTATAGATGGCTTTGGGTAGTATGGACATTTTAACAATATTAATTCTTCCAGTGCATGAACACAGGATATTTTCCCACCTATTTATGTCTTCTTCACTTTTTCTCATCAATATCTTAATAGCTTTCAGTGTAGAGATCTTTCACCTCCTTGGTTTCATTTATTCCTATGTATTTTATTGGTTTTGATGCTATTGTAAATGAGATTGTTTTATTTATTTATTTTTCAGATAATTCATTGTTAGTTTACAGAAGTGCTACTCATTTTTGTGTGTTGATTTTGTATTCTGCAACTTTACAGAATTTGTTGATTAGCTCTAACAGAATTTCAGTGGGGTCTTTAGGGTTTCCTATATATAAAATCATGTCATCTGCAAATAGAGACATTTTTACTTCCTTTTTTTTTTCCCAATTCTGATGCCTTTTTTCTTTTTCTTGCCTGATTGCTGTGGCTTGGACTGCCAGAAATAGATATTTTCTTATGTGTTGGTGATTGAGAGTATTTGGCAATACCTATCCAGATTTAAAGTTCATTTAAAAAGTGAACCAACCTCTGAAAAGGCTCTTCCATTTCCAGAGCTACCTATGTGTCAGAAGATGCCTTCATGTTCCTGCATTGAAGCCCAATTTCACCCTGTGTCCAATCCTGTCATAGATATGAATATACCTCATATTATCAATGAACCACTGGAAACTCCTTCCTTCTGATACTTTGTTATATAGAAAAATTAAATTTTATAAAGGTAAAAAATAAAAAATGAACCAACAGTACCACTTCAGGGACTGCTCCATGCAGAAATACTGCTTTGTGCACAAAGACATAAATACAAGAATGTTCTCTGTTAGTTTTTTATGTAAACTTGTTATTGAAATATAACGTTATTACTAAGAAACTCAAGAACCGTAAGCATTGAGCTCTGTGGCTTTGTACAAAGTAAACATAGCAGAATCCCTTGTACTCCCCCACCCAAGGGAACCTCAGTTCTGACCTTTCACACCACTGACTCACATTTTGCACTTTTGAACTTTATATGAATGGACATCAGATGATGTGTTCTCTTTTGTGCCTGGCTTCTTTCAGTTGACATGACGTTAGTGAGAGTCATCCAAGTGAATGCACATAGTGATGGAAGATTTATTCTCACTGTTGTATAGAATATTTATATTGTGTGAACGTGCCACAGTTTTACTTACTTGTTTTGATCCTGATGGAGGTGTTTCCAGTTTGGGGCTATTAACAATAGTGCTGCTCAGGGAAATTTCGGGAGGCGATGGATACCTTGGTTACAGTGATGGTTTCACAGACACGTGCATATATCCAAACTCATCAAATTATGTACATTAAATATGTGCATATTTTGTATATCAATTATACCTCAGTAAAGGTGTTAAAATAGTGCTGCTGTTAACATTGCCGTTGGTGTGTTTTAGTGAGTGTGTGTGCACATTTCTGTGGGCGAATGCCTAGCGGTGGGGTTGCTGAGTTGTAACCTTCAGTGTTCAGTAGATAAGTGTCTACCCTAGTATGTGTACCAATTTACACTCCCGCCAGCAGTGCATAAGAGTTCCCATTGATGCACGTATTCCCCAAAGCAAGACATTGTCTGTACTTTCATAATTAGCCATTCTGGTGGAGGTGTAGTGGTATCACTTTGTGGTTTAATTTTCTTTTTCCGGATGGTTAATGAAGTTTAGCATCTTTTTTAAATTTATTGGCCATGTGAATATCCGGTTTTTGTGAATTGCCTTTTCAAGTCTTCTGTCCATTTTTCTATTAATCCGTCTGCTTCTACTTATTGATGTTCTTTATATTCTGATATGAGTTCTTTGTCAGTTATATATCTTGCAAATATCTTCTTCCACTCTGTGGCTTGCCTTTTTATTCTGTTAAAGGTATCACTTTGAAGAACAGAATTTCTTAATTTTAATGTAGTCAAATTTATCAGTTTTTTATTTTATGGTTGAAGGTTTTGTGTCCTGCTTAGTATATCTCTGCTTGTCACAAGTTTATAAAGATATTCTCCTGTGTTTTCCTCTAAAAATGCTGTTGTTTTATCTTTCACATTTAGCTACAGATCTGTGTGGACTTGATTTTTGTGTGGTGTCTGAGGTAGGGGTTCAAGGTTTATTTTGTTCGGGAGACAGAGCCAGTTGACTCAGTACCACATGTTGACCCAACCTCACTTTGTCACATGGGTGGTTCTGTTTCTGGACTTTTGATGTATCCTTGTACCAATAACACACTGCATCAGTTATTAGTTTGAAAATAAGCCTTGATAGCTGATGGTCTGAGTTTGCCAGTTTTATGTTTCTTCAAGATTACCTTGATTATCCTTGACCCTTTGCATGTCTGTATAAATTTTATAATCAGCTTGTTAATTTCCACAAAAGTACACCTGCTGATATTTTTATTGTGTTTAATCTACAGATGAATTTTGGGAGAATTTACCTCTTTATACTACTGAGTTTTTTAAAACCCATGAATATAATATATATCCCTGTAATTATTTAGACCTTTTAATCTTTTCTCCATTATGTTTTGTGGTTTTCAGTATACCAGTTTTGAACAACTTTTTAAAAATAATACCTTTAAATTGTTTTCATTGTATACTTTTTGTTGCTATAGCGTTGTTTTCAGTAGCAAAGAATAGGAACCTTTTCAGCAGGGGGCTGGTTAAATAGGTGTGCTTTCATCTCTACAGTAGAGTTCTCTTCAGCCACTGGAAAGAACGGGTTGGATCCCCGTGTGCACCGTCAGGGAAGGTTATTGAGGGAATGCTATGCAGAGCAATATAAAAATGATGATCGTGTTAGGGTTTTTTTTTTTTTAATTACATGGAAATGTCTATTTCTAAAGTCCTTAGAACAAGGTCTAAAAAAGAGTGACAGCCCATTGGTAAAAATGTATCTACTTGGCAAGAGGAGAGGTTTAGGCAAAGCTGGGATAAAGGAGGATTAACCTTGTCTTCCCAACCCGTGTTCATTGCTTTTATTTTCACAATAAGCCTGGATTACAAGAAAGCAAGAAAAAATGGATTATTATCTACTTAATGCCTGTCTCGCGTCGGCCCAGGACCTGGACCACAGTGAGGCCTCCGCAAACTCTGGGGCCCATTTGGCCCCAGGGAGGCTGTAGGTCTGACTCAGGAGTTCTTTTCTTGTTGTTCTGTTACTTTGAAGAGGGTATATTATAAACTAACACAAAACCTGTGCGCTATGGAGCAAAACTCTACTAGATAATGAAAAAAACTGAATTCTCAGCAGGCCAACTTGGACCCATATTAAATCACATATCCTGAGCATAGAAGCAGGTGCCTCAGTCCAGGGTTCCCTTCTCTCTTCTGTGCTGTGGACCCCTGTGTCAGCCTGGCGAAACCCCTACACCCCTTTCTCAGAACTATGTTTTTAAATACATAAAATAAAACATATGTGGTTACAAAGAAAATTAATTCTACTGAATAGTTACCAAAATTTTAAAAAATCAAATCTGTGATATTGTTATATAAGTGCTTCTTCAATATTAAATAACAAGATCTAACAGTGGGTCTCTTAATTACCAGAATTCTGAAGTCATGATAACCATAAACAGTCTTTCAGCATCTCTGCAAAAAGTCCCTGGAACTGCTGAAATGACTGTGGTTTGTCGCCTATCTTCATAATGGAAGGAAACGCTAAACTTTGTGGAAGTTAGTGG
This sequence comes from Orcinus orca, assembly GCF_937001465.1. Lineage (NCBI taxonomy): Eukaryota > Metazoa > Chordata > Mammalia > Artiodactyla > Delphinidae > Orcinus > Orcinus orca. The sequence continues at coordinate 87,735,915 of NC_064572.1, forward strand.
AAGTAAAGATGGGATTTGTTTCCTGTTCAAGTTCATGGGCCGCCACCGAGGTTGAAGACATGCTGGAGAATACTGTGTCCTTGAAAGTTTGGTTTACAAAAGCTGGGGCGCTGGGGATGCAGCAGTAATCCAAGCAGACAAGCCTCCTCCTCAAGGCTTGTGGTCTGGTGGGTGACAATACAAGTTACTGAAGTAAAGCCTATACTTTAGTGAATGGTGTAAATGCCAAGGGGAAGGATTAAATAAAAGGGAGGGGGGAGACATGTGGGTGATGGTTGGGGTGGGGTGTCAATTTTAGATGGGGCAGCAGGGACCCCTCCCTGGGGATGGGGGCAAGACCCCTGTGAGGGGAGCAGAGCAGATGCTTTTGCAGAAGAGAGCTCCAAGGAGAGGTGCGAAGCCTCAGACAGGAGTTCGTGTTCAAGGGATGTATGGTAGTGAGTGCCCTGGAGCTTGGGCAGCTGGAGAGGGAGTGGGGCGTGACCGGTGGCGTGGCTGACTGTGTGTCCTCGTGGCATTGGAAGGGGACCCCTGCGGTGAAGGTGGTCTGCCTTTACTGTTAAAGGGCCCTCTGGCTGCTGTGCTGAAGGAGAGCCGGTACAGGAGGAGAAGCAGCGGGACTGGTTAGGAGGCTCAACCTTGAACAAGGGAAGCGCTGATGCGGCTCAGACCAGGGTGGCAGGAGTGGGATCCATTGAGATTCCTGATATCCGTCTTAACGAGACAAGTTCTAAAGAAATCTGAGAAACAGGGCAATGAGGTTTAAAAAAGTAGGACTGAGTATTCTGGAATGTTTGGAACCTGTTGAAACAGTTTTTAAAAACTATCCTTAAAGGAATTTTCTCTTTTCCTTTAAGAAAAATCTAACTTAGGAATGACCCTGGATGAGGCACCCTGTGTATGGGTGTTTTGCGAGCAGCCTTGAGAGGAACGAACCAGGCAGAATGTAGGCCAGGGCTGGGGCAGACCATCCCATCTGGGCCATGGAGGGCCAGACTGGGGCGGGCAGGGACCTGGACCTGCATTGCCTCACCCCAGGCAGGAGTCGAGGGACATGATCTTGACTTCCGTGGCCTGGAGATGCTGAGTAGGGTCCTATGTGACTGCCTCCCCTTCTAAGGTGTGTGGACTCCAAGCGGCCCCTCCCGGGGAGCAGACGGGTGGGAGGGACCCTTGCCCCACACAGGGGCAAGACTGCAAGGAATCCAGTGGTTCCCTTGTGCTGACCTGGGACTTGAGTCCTAGCAGCTTTCTCCAGGAAATACAGTTTCCCCAGAAGACCAAAAACCTTAAGAGTAGTTCTCAATGGAAAGCAATACTGTTTTTTTTTTTTTTGATGCTTTGATACAACCACAAGACTTCTTTATAACAATTTATTGAGAAGTAATTCACATACCATACAATTCGCCCATTTAAAATGTACAATTCAGTGGTTTTTAATATATTCACAGATACGAACAACCATCACCCCAGTCAATCTTAGAATGTTTGTATTGTCTCAGGAAGAAACCCCCCCACCATGTCTCTGTAACTGTCATCCCCTAACCCCTCATGTGCCACAGGTCTAAACAATCACTGATCTACTTTCTGTCTATGTGGATTTGCCTGTTCTGGACATTTCCTATAAATGGAAACATATAGCATGGTTTTTTGTGACTGGCTTCCTTCACTTAGCGTAATGTTTGCAAAGTTCATCCATGTTGTAGCATGTGTCAGCACTTCATTCCCCTTATGGCTGAAGAATATTTCATCGTATGACTATACCAAATTTTAAAAATCCATTCATAATTTACATTGGGTTATTTATACCTTTTGGCTGTTATGAATAATGCTGCCATGAATGTTCACGTGCAAGTTTTTGCATGAATGTATTTTCGTTTCTCTTGGGTGTGTCCCTAGGAGTGGAAATACTGGTAACTCTGTTTTTAACCATTTGAGAAACCTCTGGACTGTTTAAAGTGGCTGCACCATCTCCTGCCAGCAGTTATATGAGGGTTCTTATTTCTCCACATCCTCGTCAACACTTGTGTCTGTCTGACTTTTTCATTATAGCTATCCCAGTGGGTGTGAAGTGGAATCTTATTATGGTTTTGATTTGCAATTCCCTGATGACTGGTGGTGGTGAGCGTCTTTTCATGTGTTTATTGGCCATCTGTGTATTTTCTTTGAAGCAATGTCTATTCACATCGTTTGCCCAATTTTAAATTGAGTCATTTGTCTTATTATTATTTGTAAGTGTAAATGTTCTTTCTGTACTCTAGATACAAGTCCCTTATCAGATATATGATTTTCAAGTATTGATAGTTTCTCCCATTCTGTGGGTTGTCTTTTTACTTCCTTGATAGTGTCTTTTGAAGCATAGGTGTTTTTAGTTTTGATGAAGTCTGTTTTATCCATTTTTTTCTTTTGTGACTCATGCTTTTGGTGTCACATCTAAGATGTGTCACATCTATTGTGTCTTGTACAGTTGCCAAATTCGTGTCACATTCATTGTCAAATCTGAAGTCATGAAGATACTCCTGTGTTTTCTTCTAAGAGTTTTATAGTTTTAGCTCTTACCTTTAGGCCTTTGCTCCATTTTGACTTAATTTTTGTATATGGTGTGAGGTAAGAGTCCAGTTTCATTCTTTCACTTTGTGGCTCTCCCATTGACCATTTGTTGAAGAGACTATTCTTTTCACATTGAATCATCTTGGCACCCTTGCTGAAAATCAGTTGGCCATAGATATGTAGGATTATTTCTGGACTCTCAATTCTGTTCCATTGATCTGTATGTCTAGCCTATGCCAGCACCATACTGTCTTGATTTCTGTTTCTTTGTAGTAAGTTTTAAAATAGGAGAGTGGGAGTCTTCCAACTTGGTTCTTCTTTTGCAAGATGGTTGGCTGTTTGGGGTCCTGTGCAATCAGTACCGTATGAACTTCAGGATCACCTTGTCGGTTTCTGTGAAGAAGCCAGCTGTGATTCTGAAAGGGGCTCCATTGAATCTGTAAGTTAATTAAGGAGCATTGTCATCTTAACAGTATTGTCTCCTAGTCCATGGACATGGGATGCTTTCCATTTACTTAGATCTTTTCAAGTTTCTTTCAGGGATAAAGACCTTTCATAAGTCTTTCTGAAGGCATCTCGAGGGCTTCTGGACAGCTGATCTTTTCAGAATGCCTGCTCTACCAACTCCCTGCAAGAGCGGGTGCAGAGTTCAAGGTCTCTACCTTGTCTGTGGCATTGATGCAGACTGAGGTGAACAAACCCGAGGTGTTAGATGGAAGGGAATTGGGTTTGGCTTTTGTTTCGACCTTTAAAGGCCCTCCTGCCTCCTGCAAGTCCCAGCCCTCACCAGCCACCCAGACAGATGGCTTCTCATCACTGCATCTTACTGCTATTTCAGAGGTCCTAGGAGTTCTCATGACTTTGATTTTAACACTGCCTCTTCCTTTGTGCCTGAAACTATTCTTCTCTTTCTTACAGCTGGGGAGTCATTGTATCTTAGCGTCCCCAACCATCCTGGTTTGCACTTTGCGTGTGTGAGGGGGGAGTCGCTTCATTTACCGTGTGCATATCCACACACTCAGCACAACTCATGGAAAAGACCACCCTTCCCCATTGCACTGCAGTGTCACTTTTGTTACAGATCAGATGACCGTGTGCGTGGAGTCTGCTTCTGAACTTTATACCCATTAGGTCGTTTGTCTAGTCTCGTTCCAGCACCCCACTGTCTGAATTACTGTAGTGTCATAAGAAATCTTCTTTGCACAGTGTTAGGGACTGAATGTTTGTGTTGCCCCCGCCCAGTTCATATGTTGAAGCCCTAACCCCCAACGTGGTGGTATTTGGAAGAGGGGCCTGAGATTACACTGACTTTATAGATCATTTTAGGGAGAATTGGCATCTTTTCAGTACGTAGTTTTCCAATCCATGAATATGGTGTATGCGTCCATTTATTAAGATTTTCAAAAATTTCTCTCAACAATTTTATGGTTTCCTGTGCAGACATCTTGCATAACTTTGGTAGCTTTCTTTCTAGCTGTTGATATTTTTACAATATTGTAAACTGTATCATTTTAAAAATTCCAATAACTGTCATTGTTATAGAAATATGGTTGTATATTGACCTTGTATTCATCAGTCTTGCTACATTTCACTTATTAAATTTAATACTTTTTAAGTTCTTTTAGTTTTTTTATAACACTAACTTTAAAATAATTTTTCTCCCTAATTTGGTCAATAATGGTTTGGTTGCAAACAACAGAAATCCCTTCAAGGAAGTTCAAGTAAAAGTGAAGTTAGTATCAGACCCCAAAAGATGCTGGGAGAGCCAGGAGCCAGGGAGTTGAGCTGGGGTTCATGGGAATCTCTCCCTGGGGTCCTGTCTCTCTTGACCCTGTGGCCGCAGGCTCCGCCCCTCCGTGCACCTCTCCAGTCCTGCACTCTCAGAGGGTGGACCCGCTTCCTGGTCTCTGGTCTCCTGCCACTATGTCAGTCTCAACTCTACTTCCACGTGGCCTTGTGACGCCAATACCCGCAGTACCTCCGGCCTCAGTGTCCTAGGACAACTGGATTGTCTCCAGACGAGGTGCCCTTTGCCTCCTTACTGGCAGCAAGAGGCAGGGTGGTGAGTCGGTAGCACAGGAGGGTTTTCCCCGGGACCCTGCATGTCTGTTTGGCAGAAAACTTGGAAAGCATGCATGTAACATGAAGCTTTCACCTCCCAAGTATGCCTGCTGTTGCTGTAATTCTAATATTCTTTCCAAATACATATGTCTTTCCTTCTTACCTTCTCGCTACATAGGAATTTACAAATTCGAATTATGTATTACAGTATTATATGCTTGCTTTACTTAATTTTATGTCATTACTATTTACCATTTCATTAAATGTACTTCAAAAACATGATCTTAATAGCTTAATAGAATATACAGTATTCGATTATATGGCTATACCATAATTCAATGAACAATTCCTATTTTTAGAATTTTGGGTTCTTTACAGTTTTTTATTTAAATAAATATTACTATGGTGAGCAGTCTTGCACTTAAAGTCTTGTCTAATCTCTGATCATTTCCTTAAGATTGATTCCTGGAAGTGGAATTGGTGGGTCAAAGAATATGAACATTGTTAAGTCTCTTGATACAATGTCAAATTTATTTCTAGAAGGGTTGCACTGGTTTGCTCTTCTTTCTACAACTCTAAGAATGCCCATTTCTCCATCAGGAGGATTGAGTATTAGCTTTTAAGAAAAATCTTTTCTAATTTAATACGTGAAAAAACTTTTTCATCTCACTTTAATTTGATACGCAGTTTTAAGAGAGGGTGAGTATGTTTTCCCAGTTTACTGATCACTTGTACTGACTGTGAATTTGCCCATTTTTCTCCAGAATGTCCATCTACTCTTGCTGATTTGCAAAACCTCATCGCATACTGAGAAGGTGAACCCTTTGTGGCAGGACCCTTTCTGTCTCCCCTGGTGTCTGCAGCCCCATGCCAGCCTGGGTCCTGCTGGTCCCACAGTCGTGGAAGAAGGCAGTGAAGAGCTCGGTCCCTTGTAGGAGGGAACGTGTCAGGTGAGTGAGCTGTGGTCCATGGCCACCATCAGCACGGCGGTGGGCGTGGTCTGAGGGGCAGGGTGATGCGTGCTGTGCCGGTGTTTGCTTCTGATCCTTCGTTTCTGTTCTGCCCAGTGCCTCTGACTGTTGTGGTTCATTCTGACTCTACCACCCAGACCTTCTCCGTTCATCATGTCCTTGTCCTGTCCCCATTGTCATCTGGAATGGTGACAAGCTTTTACTGCGCCCTGGCTGGGTGTTGGCCAAAGGGCTCAGCCCTTGCAGTCCAGTCCCTCTGGCACTGCCTCGGTGGCCCCAGCCTGTCCCTTTCCTGTCCGTGCGCCGGGTGAATGGCTCCCCTGCCTGCACTGCACATGCCACGTGGACCCAAGAGGCACCGGGTACACACAGGCGTCCAGTTTCCCCAGCCATGTGGGTCCACCTGTGGACCATGAGGTGACCTGAGAACAGCAGGGATGAAGCACTCGGGAGCAGCTCTTGGCCGGCCTCCTGTATGTTGCAAAGGCCCCGGGGACATGAGCCTCTGCCCTTGGTTTCGGGTCTGTGAACCGGTGACATTGGTTGTATCCTGAGCTCCAGCTGATACTGGGCCGGACAGACCAGTTTCCATCTCGCAGCCTGTCCAGGTGGCCTGGCTGAGCCAGGCCCCTCGAGCCCTGGGGCACGTGCCCTCCTGACTTGGCTGGGAGGGAGGTATGGTGGTTCTCACTCCATCCAGATGGCCTCGCTCGCTCTTCCTCTCTCTCTCTCTCTCTCATTAATTCCTGAAGGTCTCTGAAGCCTAAATCGGGAAAAAACAGAGGGTTTGGAGACAGGAGACTTTGTTTGGCATCGGGCCCTGGTCCTTCCAGCCTTGTGACCTTGGGCCGGTCACCTGCCCCCTGCAAACTGAAGTGTTGTCACCCGAGAGAGGGGAGCCAGATCCCCCACAGAGCCCCATGGGTCGGCCAGACAGGATCCTGTGACAGGTGTCCCTCGACCCTCCGGTGCCACATGTGAGTGAGGCACGATGCTTATCTGCTATTTGGAAAGGTGTTGGGTATTCTGCTCGCTGAGAAATTGTATTTTAAGAGGTGGTTTCTGAGGAATCTTGAATCACAAGTGATGTTCACTTCTGTGCTGAAGTAGTGACTACCCTGATCTTGTCCGGAGCCCCATCCTTCCGACACACCCACACTAAGTCCCAGATGCTCGGTGGTTCACCGCAGCCTCGACCGGGTGCCCTCGATGTAGAGATAGGAAGGTGAGGAAAGCACGGCCTTGGCTCGTCCTCAGAAAACCCAGAGTCCTTCCAGGGTACAACAGGAGACCCCTGGGAGAACTCCCAGGGCAGGCTGTGCTCAGGAGTGAACGCTTGGGCTCCGACTGGATGGCCAAGTGGGACTGGCCGCGTTTTCTCTCCACCCCACATCGTAAGCTCTTGGGGTGTAGGGCATACTCCACGTGGCTCCACGTGGGGTGACACAGAGCAGATCCAGGGCGTGGCGGGTACGAACCAAAACTCACTGCAATCCCAAGAGAACGTGTCTCTGTTGGCCGCCCTCAGCGGATCATGACTGTGGGTTCCGCCGAGGATGTCCCCGGGTTAAGCCTCAGCTGGACTCAGAGCTGACGGGCACCTGCTGCTGTCGTGGGTCCACTTTGCCAGACCCGGGCGGTGGGGAGACCGCGTCTGAGTCTGCACGGGGTCCAGAGCCTATCCGTTTGTCCCCAGGCCGGGGGCTGGGAGCCATGTGCGTGCTGGCTCCCCAGACCCGGACCGGCAGCCCCGCTCCCCGTGAAACCCACAGCCCTATACTGGGGATGACAAATGACCAAAAAATCAATTTGTAATCTGATTGGAGGTTTTTGATTTCCTCTGATGAGTTTAAATTTCATTAAAAGCAACCTTATTCCAACATAAAAGGAATCCTTGAAGGGTAAAGCAGGGGATTGTCTCACCGAGTATAAAGCATCCCGACTCCTTTGTGTGATTTATTCATCGCGTTAATTGTGAGGGCCAACCCAGGGTGTCCGTTGGCAGCTGTGCCGTTATCAGGGCCTGGGATCGGCCGGGCGGGCTCAGAGCACAAGGACTCACATTCAAAACTCGCTCTCTGGCATATTGACACTTGAGTTATCAACAACTCTTGTTATCTGCTGGGAGGGAGCTGGCAGCTCCTGGGGACAGAAGGAGCCACAAATCCCGCCGCAGCCGCCCCTCTGCATTCTCTTAATTGTGTGTATTCTCTGGAAAAAGTGATCATCGCAGCCTCTTGTCTTGATGAGAAATTGACATTTTCTGAGGACTTCTCTGGGTGCCGGGCGGGGAGATAAGGCCGGGGCTGTTTTGGGGGAGGGCGGGCGCCCCTCCTTTCGGGGGCCTCTTTATTGCCCCCGTTGACCCGCTTGATGAGTATGGATTTCATGAGGTCTTTTTCAGCATTTGAACTATAAAAGGTTCAGAATGACACCACCCCTTATAGACAAAAGATAACCTTGCCCTTTGAATATATCGATTCTTTATTAACTAGGCTGTTTAATGCAATGAAATGAGGCATTAGATTGAAGCCCATTTCAAGTGCTTTGAATAATCTTTAAAAGCTTGGAAGACCCTGGAAGGTGGCCTGACAGTAATTGGCACACATTTGGCGAGAATGCAGTTCTCAGTTCGGATTCAAAACACAAACATAAAATAATTTCCCTCCCCGCTGGTCACAGGGCCCAGGCGAGCAGCTCAGAGCGGCAGCCCCTGCCACGCCCCTGAGCAGGCATCGCTGGCACCGGCTCAGAGTGGGGAAGGAGGTGAGGTTGGTGCCCAGCACGCAGGGGAATTGGGGGGGGAGGGGCTGGCTGCAGCCTTGTACCCCATGAGCCTCTTTCTTCGCTGTCTCTTTAAGGCTGAAACGAGAATGCAGTCAGAGAAACCTGATGGTCATTGACAGGAGAAAAAGGTATTCACAAGTTTCTTTATGTTTTGGATAATCATTCCCTGTTTTGCTCGGCAGAACAAGTAATTAAGATGACATTTGTGAGTACTAATTTGGATCACACTTATGTGTATGTGTTGGAGAGCTGCAAGCCAAAACATGCAAAACCAGCCTTTCATTGAGGAGCAAATGAAAACTACAGAATGAAACGGAGTGGTGCTGCTGAAAAGGCACAGGAGCTGAGCACAGCTGCAAAAATCAGAGCCCCGGTGCTGACGGCGCATCTCATTAGAGCCCTGCCGTTGGCCACACCTCCGTGCGGCCCAGGGGCCGGCGCAGTGCATGGGGCCTGTCACACCACGGCCGTGGGCCTGCCGTTGGCGACGGTGTCCCTCAGGTCAGGGTTCAGTGGCACTGGTGTCCGGAGCCCTGGTGCCTGCCCGTCCAACCGGAGCTTTCTGAGCTGGATCTTGTCCCGGTGGAGCACGGTGACAGGGACAGAGGAGCACATGTCTGGAGTAGCCAGAATGCTTGCCCTCTACCTGCCAGTCCTCCAGTTCAGAGGCAGGGGCTGAGGCAGGAGGGCCTGGAGCAGGGGTGGGGGTGACCAAGCCCCCAGCGAGTCTCGAGACTGTCTATGGGCCACAGTGCTGCTGTGGCCCCCAGGTCTGACCCACAGTCGTGTTCCCATGTGCCGGCGGGCGTGCAACACACGTACAGGTGGCCCCTCTGGGGACCAGAGGCATCTGAGTAACTACAAGGAACTCTCCGTGCAGCTTAGATGAGCGTTTGAGGGCAGATAACCTTGGAGAAGGTTCTTCTATGAACCATTTTCATCCTGGCCAAGGGAGCTCTGGGAGTGCAGATCAACCCCACCCACCCGGCCAATGTAACTGTTGCGTGTTGAGCAAAGCCATTTTAATAATCAAAACAGATCAAATTACCCAGTGAAATTCACAGACAAGAAATACTTTAATTAAATATTGTGTAAAATGAACATTTTTATACAGTTAAATATCTGAAAAAATGTACAGATAAAACAATCTTATTGTAGGGTTTTTAACAGTAAAATCTACCATTTAGTGGAGCGCTCAGTTTTGAGACGATGAAGCCATGAGGGCGACTAATTAATCTAAAACACAAACCAAGTGCAGGGACAAGGAGACTTGCGAATGTCCTTAACGTGTACACGTGAGCTCATTTTTAGGTCAAACCCTTACTTATACAAAATAAAACGGAGGCAACAGAGTTCCAGAGTGACTCCTCAGGCTGGTCGCAGGGCCAGAGTGTGACCCGCTAACCCCTGGGGACGTTCTGATCCTTTGATTTAGTCCCTTGAATGGACACTTTCTTAAGTCCTGCATTGTTTTGTTTTGGTTTCTGTCAAGAAAAAATTTTAAAGTCCCTCCTTTTTGTTTCAGATTTGATTTCTGCTGCAGTTTGCAAACCGTTTGCTGTGCTGTGTCTGCAAAGGGAAAAAAGAAACGACCCTCTTGGTCTCACGGCAAGTTTGGCACTAACAGGTACAGTGTCTGAAGGAGGTCATTATCCAGTTTAAAGAGTACAGACAGCGCTGCTGGGTTCTGACCACAAAAAACGTATTGTTAAAAAGGAATTTTAAACGAGGGGTGATTGTGGGTCCCCTGAAACCTCTCTGAGTCAGAGGTGGGCTTGGGAGGACACAGGACACAGCAGAACCAGATGCAGAAAGGAGCGACACAGGGGTCTCCGGGCGTGTGCGTGTGCGTGTGCGTGTTTTACACCGTAAATCTCCAAATGAAATACTGATTAACAATTGTGGGGTAAGCCTGTGATCAAACAGCACAAAGGTTCTTTAAAGAAGTCCACTTTTAAGGCATCAGAGAAGTTAATGTGGCAAACATTTTCATTAAAACATCAGAAGTAAATTTTATTTTAAACTTTAGGCCTCTGAATTTTTCCAGTAAACACAGTTCAGCTATGTGGCAAAGTCATGGGTGGCAGCTGAAATGACTTTTTACATTCTACAAAAAAAATAAAACAGAAGGAGGACACAGCCCCAACGGTGTCGCCTCTTCGTGGCCGCTCCACATGCATGGAATCTACGAGGGTTTGTCACAGCGGGTGGCACCGTTTTGTTGTGACTATACAGCAAACTTTTTTTTCTTCAAAAGTATTTGTTCAGATAACTTAAAAATAATATAAAAATAAACAATGAATTTGACTTTTCCTCAAAAAACAAAAAACAAAAAAAGGACGGAAAGTCTAAACAAACAAGAGCAAATTTTGGAAGTACAAATGAAATGCAAGGATGTTGGTTCACTGAACGAAACAGATCAAACAGTTCTTGGCTTTAATGCTCTTCCCCAGCATCACAACACCAGGCCATGATCAAAAACCAACGCAGACAAGAAAAAGGAACCGAAAATGGTGGGAAAAGCAGTGTACAAAATTTCAAAGATAAATACAATATTTATAATTGATATGTTACAAAATAAAGTCCCTTAGCGACAGCAAGTGTTCATGGAAAAGTAAGTAAGTGTTGAATGGAGACCATTTTATTCCTTACAAGACGCATAAGGAATAAAACTCGTTTTTTTCCCCTAAATATTTAAGTGGATCTGAAAAAAATTCAAGACAAGTGTATAAATATTTAGCTACAACTTTGGCAAAATCACAAAAGTCTACAATTTTATAACCACATACAAAACACATCAGGGAAGAAGGATCTAGAAGTCAAAAGGACAATTTCTGGTACAAGAAACATGGACCTCACAGTAGCCTAAGAATGCAATAGTATACAGTGCTAGCAAAAGTTGAAAAAAATGTCGCAGATCACACTTGCTTAACAGGAAGCTCTAGCAGTGGGAGAATATTTTAACCAACAGACAGTAGCATTTTTTTTTTTCCTCTGTCAGTGTGCTTGTTGAAGGCAAGAGAATTCAATATCAAAGTTACAATTTCTAACTACAATAAGTTACAAAGTTCCGTTTCATTAAGATGAAGTTAAGCAACGATAAACCCTCCCTCCCCCCCTGCCACCCCAATTCTCCTACTCATATAGTCTTCCTTTCTTCCAGTTTGATGGCTCAGACCTCCTTGGCCCCCTTTTGTCACCACAAAAAAATATTTCACATTATAGAGATACACAACCATTGTGAATCTAAGTATGAGTACAGAAAAATGTTTGGAGGCGTTTTTCATCAGTGTTTCATGATCATCAAAATGGTGCATTCACAAAGTTTCTCCCAACACATAGCAAGTACTAGACAGAGCCAAGACGGAGTCAGAAACTTTATACAAAATAGGCATCGCTTTGTTCTTATTCTTCAGGACTGAGAAATGTGAAAATATGAGAAAAGTTCAGTCAATAAAATGGAATTGTTCATGAAGAAGTACGTCGTTTGTGTGTTGATTCTTAATAGTTTAAATAAAATCTTTAAACAAAGTCTTTTGTAGCATTTCAACCGCTGCTGATGTACTGAAGACACGGTCTCCATCAGCACCTCTTATGTACTAACGTGTCCCCTGAAGTCCGTCCTTGGATGCTGGGCGCGGCGGGAGGTAACAAGCGCCCCTCACATTGGCGGGACTACCAGCCCAGACATAGCTGAAAGAGAGAGGGGGCAGGTCAGGGGCGCCTCTCACCGGGGTGGGGGGCTGGGGGGGGGGCCTCCCTGGGCTTCGGTCGGCAGTGACAGTGGGTCTGCACAATCTCCATTAACCAGCCGTGGGCTCGGTTAAGGCACCTACTTCAGGGGGTGTGGGGTGCTCGTGGGGGACAGGTCCCCGGGGTCCTCGCCTCAACGACCTCACGTGGCAAAGGGAAAGGCTCTGGCCTTTCCGGGTGTGAAAGGGCCGCTGCCCACACACGTCAGTGGCTGGCTTATAGCAGACGGAGGCCCAGACCCCCCCCCCCCCCCCCCCAGGAGGCCACCTCCGTCGACAGATGCCGAACCAACCCGGTCACTTCTGTGACGCCAGCCAAGGCCGGCTCTCGCTCCCTAAGTCAGTCAAACTGGACACACCTCGGGTTCCCCTCTGCTCTCAGCCCCTGCCTTGGACCTTCCGCTGATCGTTCTGTATCGTAATGGTGAGTCGCGGACCTGCCAAGATCAAAGCCACTCACAGCCCACCTGGTTGCAATCTCAGGGCCAAGGGCCCTCAAGAGACACAAGTCACGGCTCCACCGTAGGGAGCGCGTCCTTCCTCTTCTTGGAGGGAAAGAGAAACTTGGGCCAAGATGCCAAGTGCAGCAGGTGCTTCCCAGTGAACTCTGGGTACAGATGTCATCTAAAATCTTGTAACTTTAGTGTTGTTCAATTTTTGTCAGAGTGATCATTCTCATTAACTTACGTATAACATATTAATACGTCTGTTCACGTAGTGATGGGAGCTTCAATTTCTCAGTTCATTAATTTCAGCGCTATTAATTTATCTCCGACTCACCGTTACAACTTTATGGTTTGGAAGAGCTGTGTGTGTGCACACGGCTTACGTGGCGCCACCTCTCGATGGGCCCTGGCACCGGGTGGACGGCGGGCGGGGCCGTGGCACCCGGCCACCCGCCTCTTAAGCGCCTGTGGTCTGGTGACCGCTGCTGGCTTGCAGGCCAGTCGGCGGCCCTTCGGGGCTGGGCGTCCCTCTCACGCTAACAGGTGTTGTGCAGACAATTATTTCAAATCACTGATACCTTTCCAGTTCCTTTTTTGAGCATTAGTTCATCAAAGTGAAATATGCCACCGACTTCACAAAAGGGCCAGTTTGTCTTCTCCACGGTAGCGTCCTCAGCACCCAGCAGAGAGCCTGGCACATAGTAGGCGCTCAGTAAATACTGGTTGAATGGATTCATTTTTTTAAAGGAGTAACTGGATTTGGTTTTCACCGGGAGGAGCATATACCAAAGGTGGTGTCTGAAAGAGGCCAGATGACGGCCACTTAATTAATTTCAGAGCCTGTGGGCCTCAGTCAGTCACCGAGAGCCACGTGCAAGCTCACGGGGCCTAGGGGCCCTCACGCAGCCCCGCCTGCCACTCGCACCACCGGCCACTGCCCAGAGGGCCCCAGCACTGGGCGGGCGCTGGGCGCCCGCTCCGCGCGGCCCCGTCTCTGGGCAGCTGTGCCAGGCGGGGCCTCCCGCTGCCCTTGGGCGGGACCTTCTCCCTCTCGCGTCTTTGAAGGAAATCTCCTGGAAAACCAACTCCCGTGCAGCACTGGTGCACGCACAGCCCCGGGTCTAGGTGCACGCGCCCTTCCGGGGACAACGCAGCCCCGTGCGCCCCGTGGTGCGTTAGACCAGGTTGCGAATAAAGGCTCAGGCTCGGGACAGTGAGAACGGGCCAGTTTCGAGGTGGGCGCTGCAGGCGGCACCATGACCCACCACCCCAGGCCTGAGGCTGTCCCACTGCCTTGTGAGTCAGGGGAGCGACAGGCTTGCACCTGCCCACGCTCTGGGCTGAACGGGACGCAACCTGGGCCCCGCTGCCTTCACCACGGCCCGTTTTCCTTCCCTTGCAGGTTCCACTCCCTGCAGGTATGGGCCGCTTTACCGTGAGGACACTTAAGTCACGTTGGAAGGATGAGGAAACGGGTTTCATCCACCAAGAGGAAGAATCCGGTTGTGGGGACTGAACGAGGTGGGGGTCGTTTCCCGGAGCACCGGGTTGGGGGGTGGGTGTCGCACTGCGGCAGACGAAGGAGAACATGCAACAGCCAGGGCCGCCCTGCCGGCAGCCCGCGGGTGGGCCCGGGGGAAGGTCGGAGTTCCCGCCCCCCAGGGAGAGCCCCTCACTCCAGCCCTGCGGCCCAGCCTGGCCTGCCCCGGGGCCCTCCGGGCGCTCCCAGGCCACGGCCTCAGGCCAGCGCGCACCCTCACCTTGCAGTCCGTTCCCGTTGGCGCTGGTGCAGGAAGGAGGAGGGGAGGCTTGGGGCCGGACCACGGGCGCGAAGGCGCTCTTTTGTTTCACTGCAGAGATGACATTGGCAGGTGAGAATGAGAAAATGCCGTGTGTACTGCTACAGTTTGAAGGGAGGGTGACCGAAGAGGCTGCCATGGTAGGGCTGGACGGCACTACTGCAACAAAGCAAACATGGTCAGGACGCGCGACGCCGGGCACGGCCACACGACAAAGAGAGCTCCAGGGCCTCGCCTGGAGCGTCGGGCCAACAGAGCAAGCACGAGATGTTTCTGGCTTGGCCACTCTCTGGATAACAGGCAAACTCTCGCGTTGGACTTTTCGTTTCCAATTGGGCGGCCCCATTTGGTGCCGATTTTGTTTGGGTTTCCAATGTGACCGCGTGGGGCCCGTTTTAGGTCAATTTACTGTCGTCACGTGGACGCCCAGCCTCCAGAGCCACCCTTCCTTTTATCCAGTAGCTCACACCACAGAACATCCAAGCAACGCACACATTTGACTTTGCAGCGAATATGAATCTGTGTGATGACGGGTGACAAAAACAGACACTTACTGCCGTAGGGAGAGTTAGCGGAGGAGCCATTAAGAAATCCAGGCGAGCCCGGGACCCCTAGATTGGCCATGGCGCCACTTCCATATCCATTCATGCTAGTGCTGACTGTGTTGTAATTGGACTGCTGGGGAGTACTGCTGGGGACGTATCCTCGCGGGGACACGCTGCTTGTATTGCGACTGTAGCCGACTGTTAAAATCCCCCCCCGGCCAAAAATAACATTATTATCAGGGAGAGACACTTGGGGGGGGGGTTTCCCCGCAAACCTCTATCATCTATTGAACGCTTTTAATTGACCGTATGCTTTCCTCCAGCCCCAGCGCCTCTCGCCAGCTCAAATAACCGTGTCACGCCAGCCCTGCTCGAGCATCCTCGCCGAGCCCCGTCCTGTCTCCGGCGGCCTCGGCAGCCGGCCCAGGCGCACTTCGATCTAACCGTCAGCGGCTTTCACGTGCCTCTTTAGAAGCAATTATCAACGGCGCGATTCCTGGGCCGTCCCCCCGCGCTAGGTGAGCTTTCGGCCTCTGCAGACCTTCAAATGCCACGGCTGACAAGGAGAGCTGTTTGTGGCCGTAAGTCCCCAGGAAAGGCTGTTCTGGGGCCTTCATGTCTACGGCTGCTATTTCTGTCGGCGTGGGGAGGGGAAGCAGGAGCCTCGCTCCCGCCGTGGGGTGAGGGTGAGCGGAAGCCGAGCGGCGTACGGGGAGGCGTTTTCTGAGATCACGGCCTGCACGGGCTTTAGAGCGGCCGGAAAAGGATAAGGTGCGGGCGGGGAGCCAGCGCTTCTCTCCGTGTGCTCCTTCCAGTCTCAGAAACCAAGTCCCACCCCCGACCCCTGTGCAGCGCATCCAGGAAGGGTCCGCGGCTCCCTACGTCACAGCTCTCCTAGGGCTTATCCCAGCCTTTCCAGGAAAGCAAAGCCCCTTAGGAATCAGTTCAAGGCATCGGCTAGCAAATACCAGCAAAGCCGCGTGGCAGCCACTGTGGCCGCTGCCTCAGCTTCCTGGGTTCCCTGAGCATGCTCTGCCCGAGGGCCTCTCCGAACAAAGCTGCAGAGCCCGGGGCGCTGCCCACGTCCCCGCCGGCCTCAGGGCACAGTCAGCCGCAGCAGCTAAGTCCCACCATCCCAGCTGGGCGTCTGGGGAAGGGGCGGCCCGCGCGGCGTACCTTGGTCGTTGGCTTGTGACGTCTCCGACACGTTGACGGCTAGCTGGCTGCTGAAGGAGTTCACACCCATCATGCCCGTGTGTGCGGGGGTGTTGCCCAGGGTGGGGATCTGGTTGTGATTGCGAGGGACGCTGTACAACGCCTCGGCGATGTCAGCCGCCCGCTTCAGGATGATCTCCTGGGGCGGAGGCGGCCGTCACACCCAGGCCAGGCCGGCCCCCTGCCCCCAGCCCACAGACCCCCCCGGGGGCACAGTCCCAGCGCCCTCCACCTGGCCCTGCTGGGCAACCCGTAGGGGCACCCCACCGTCGCTTGGTCCAGACTGTGACAGAACGTATTTTTTAACGGGAAAAGAACCTCCCTCAGGAGAACACTTTAATACCCCATCTGTTCCTCCTGCACCCACGGCGCAAAGGCCCCTGAGGGATGCACGGGGCCAGGGCAGCACGGAAGGCACTGGGTTTGGGGTCAGAGGCACGGGGCCACGTCCAGAGGGAAGTCCCCCCGAGTCTCTGTTCCCCAGGGACCCCCGAGCCCCAGCAGCCCCAGTCTGCCCACCACTGAATCCACTGGACGGGCCGTGACACGGTTCTTCCTGGAGAAAGCCCCTCTGCTTTGCATTGCCGGCACTGACTGGTAATTTTCTACTCGAATACGCAGTGGGAGGGCACGAACGGGCGGACAGAGGCTCCCCCCATGGGACGCTCGGGAGGCTACGTGTGCCCAGGAAGCCCACGCTGGACCCAGGCCAGCTGGCCATCCAAGGTCGTGGTCACCCTGGCGGGGGTGGGGGTG
>NC_064572.1:87757796-87775296 GCF_937001465.1 Orcinus orca
GCGGAGATGAAATGCAAGACTGGAGACGGCGCGGCCCCTCCTGCCACCCTTTGCCCACCTCTGAACCGCGCCAGGCACGGGCCGGGGCTGCTCCCACACCTGTCGGCCGGGCCGTGGGCCAGGGTTTGGGGCATCTGGAAGCCCCCCCTTCCCAGAGCACCTGCTGCCCCCAAACCGGAACCAGCCCGGTGGCGGCCCCCCCGCGGACAGGGCGCCACTTGCCCTTTTACTAACCTTGGGTAACCTTTCGGGATCACCCGGATGTCTTGGGATCACTTTCTGCAACCTCTGAAAGCCGTAATCTATGGTTGGTTCATTAAGGGCTGTAACAGGACACAGAAATGCAGGTCAGGTTAATTACTTTCATGCCATCCACTACTCGTTCATTGCCCGCTTACAAGTAAGGGTGTGATTCTCCTGTTCTGAGGCTCTTGAAGGCAAGCACCCCTGGAAGCTAGCTCTGTCCTAAGGAGTAGGTTTCCCCCTTTCTTTTGCACATAAAAGCAATGATTATTTCTAATCTGTAATTAGACTGGAGGAGAGTCAAAGGGTTACTCAATATATTGTAAAAATGGGAGAGCAGTCAGAAAGTTGCAGGTCTCGGGGCCATACACAGCCATCACCATGGTCGCCATCGCTGTCTACATTACACAGGGCCTTCCACACCGGCTGGGGATTTATGGGAAACTGGCAATTATGACATATGTCCAGCTATTGCTAGCTTCAGATTTATCCCTGTGGTCCTTTTTTGTCTAGCATATTGCCTGAGCACAAACCAGGCAGGAGGAGCACTTATTCTTGCAAAGCTTTAATAATCTGTGAATGGCTGACTACAAACTGATGTAGGGCAGTATCATTCCACCAGCCTCACGAAATTGCTGGCCACAAATAGTAATTAATCTTTTTATCCCTCAAATTGTAATTTTGACTATGAACTGCGCGCGGCCATAAATCAGCGGCACGCGCGCTGTGTACGGAGCATGAATCACGGCCGGGGCTCCGTCCGACTGCAGCCTCTGTGTTTAACAAGCTTCATAAGGAGCCATTGGGCTTTATTATGGCTCTGCCTGACTCCAACAAAAACTGAGCCCGGAGGCCCGGGGACGCGAGTTAAGATGAAAATACTTATTAGAGTACATTACTTCTTGATGTAGATATCGTTTTCCGTGGAGTAACGCCACGGTGCATGGCGCGACATAAATCGGGGTTTTCTGAGACTAATAAGACCTGCCGCCATCTATTCATTACTCAGCCCGCAATTTGGGCCATCACTCATTAGTCAGCACGTAATTTGATGATTAACACCACCCAACTCAGCAGGTCTGCGGAGCGCCGGCAACACAAAGGCTACAGCTTCAAGGAGCAAGGTTAGAGGCTGCCTTTGAAAGTGCTTTCCGGAATAATTGGTCACCGTTATCCTCGAGTGCTCGGGCTGCTGGTGTCAACACCCACGGCGGGTCTCGTAAGCGCCGCCGGAAGACTTGCACGTACACTGGATAACGCGCCCGAAAGTTGAGGACCGCAATATGATCTGACATTCCATCATACGTGCCGGAGACAAAGGTCCGCACAGGAATGTGAAGTAAGACATTTTCTTGTTAATAAAGCATTGATCCAACATATTGATTTTACATGACATGGCTTCTGCCGCGATTTTGCCCTCCTTTTCCTTTGCAAACAGTAAAGCTCTTCAGAATGCCTCGGCGTAGGTGACACGGCAAAATTTCTAACTCTCTGTGATGTAAATTCTATATGTGTAAAACCACTTCATAATCAAACCATTAATCATCAGAAGCTGTCAGCGGTGACTTGGGGGACGATTTGTCATGTCTCTGCCTGGCCGGGACAAGGGTGTCAGGCGAAAGTGCAGTGCAGGGAGCAGGGTGGCTGGGCCTCACCCAGCGACTTGGCCCAAAACAGGATGCGGTGAAGTCTTATGTGTCTTGACTGCGGAACAAAAAAGGTGGCCCACTGTGCATCCCTAACACGCCAGGTTTCTCCTCTCCCCCAGCTAATCGCCATGACTGTTCGACTTAATGAATCGGCCTGATGAAAGGTGATCAGAAAAGATAGATGGGCGGCCGCTATTGATTTCATGCAAATGCCCCGACAGGTGATAGACGCTTTAATGCAAGCTTTCAGAAGCTTTATGACTTGTAATAACCATACACTCTCATTCTGGGGGAGGCATTCCCGATGTTTCAGTGGAATTGACATTCTCCTTCTAGGACCCAAAAGATCTTAAAGCAGTAGAAAAAAACACGGGGGTACCGTTCACCTCCCGCTTCAGCCCAAAGAGCGTTTACGTCTTGAGCGCACCGCCAAGAATGAGGTCGGACGTTCGGAAGATGACATGCCATCCTACGACTGTAGGTCTCGCCGTGCTGGACACGGCGAGGGGGGCAGGGGGCGGGCGCCGCTGTTGCGGCTAGAAATCCCACCGGGGGCTCCGCTATGGTAGCCCGACGGATTTACGTGGAAGAATGAGAAGAAGGGGCCCTTGTCTTCAAACTACAGAAGCAGAGACATGTTCTCGGTTCTGGCGGGTGCGGGGGCTTTGATCACGGAGAGTGGGACGGCCCTCCTCTGCGTCTGCGAGAGCGGCTGCCATCCGCGGGGCCGGGCGGCGGCCTTCCGAGGGCCACACCCCACAGAGCCCTCCGCCCCGTGCCAGGCAAGACAAGGAGTCGCCCAGACTTGGCTGGCAAACTCTACAACTGGAGGAGAAAGCAGAAGCCCCTTCATGCACATCTGATAAATCCTCCGCGTGCGGAGTGTACAAGGAGGGCCAGGCCGAGCCAGGCCACAGCTCTGCACGTCCAGTCACAGAGCACCGAGCCAGGCCAATCAATACCACTTTCCTGTTTTAGAACTGGGTAATTATGAGGGGGAGAGATTGCCTGACCTTTCACCTGCACTGCATTACTTTGCTGATATTAAGATAAATTGCCTGATTTTGGGTAAACATATGCTGCGATTCAAGCTGTCAGCACTGGTTTGCTCAGGGATAATTTGTATTGATCTCCCAGCTTCTGCCCAATTTTGCTTACTGACCTCGTGGATAATTAGAGAAGGAGCCTTGGGTGAGCTCAAGTCGGGACGAAGAAGAAATATGAAGAAGAATAAAGCAAATTTGTTTTATGTTAATATTTGTAGGTCCTCCTCCGGCCCTCACATCTGTCAGCATCAGGAGAGCCGTAAATTAATGGACTTGGTTCCTGAGCAGTTTATTCCCAGGAATTATTGAGCAGCGTGCTTAGTCTCTGAACATGTGTCACTGGGTTAAATTAATTTAAACTCTGCCTTAAACACAACAAAAACAAATGTTATTTTTTGCTGAAGGGGTAGAAACCAAGACATTTCTCAAAATGTATTATAAGCGTCCACCCTTCTGCAGGGATTTCCACCGATCTGCGTCGGAGAGGGTGAGTTTTATAATAAACCGCCCCCCCCGCCCCCGCAAAAAAAAAGTAATTAGTGCCCCTTATTTGTTCTGAATTCAAATCTTGCTACGATGGGCCACTACCTATAAAAGAGATGACTGCAGGCACAAAATTATATCATTTAAGATATGTCAGATTATAAGGCTGTTGTATCAAAAGTCATAAAACAAATGTCCCTTGTGAAATATCTCTTTATTAACCGTGCCATAAGATATTAACATTCCTCATTTAGTGGAGGGCCTTTTATCTGTTTCAAATACATTATTCGTCCTTCTAGAGATAAACCGTATTAATATCCATTTGAGTAGGCTACCGTGGCCTAATGCATAGTAATTTTTGTTGGAGAGCTTTTATTTTAGACTAAGAAAATTACACAGCAGTAAAACCTGAATGAACCAGAAGCTGGAGTAGCCGGGAATCACATTCCATTTATGCCAAATGGGGCAGGCAATCAGGCAGCCTGTGAAAGGCCAGATATCCGGCTATCATATGCAGGCCAGCATCCAGCACGGGTCATACAAATAGAGCCTGACACGGCCACATAGACTCAATGAGTCCTACACGCCGGAATAGCCTACAGCTCGGGAAGGATACATATTTAAATATATTTGAGTGTACTGGAGTTAATCTCGTTACTTTACATGCATTAAAGTCATAACAGAAGAAGCATTCTAAATATTTAAGTCATGCCCGTGTACTGGGGGATTAATCATTCCGCAATTGATAAAATTTTAACGGTCTGTGATGTCAGTTCAAGTTGGGATTGCCGGAGCTAATGTGGCAGCAGAAAATGGCATCAGGCTCTGAGCTGCAGCTGCGGCCAGAGCAGCTCCAATCGGCCGGCTGCAATTAGAAACGTACCAATGGGCAAGAGTCAGTGGCATTTTCTTTCTTGTGACATACATAGTTTTTTAGTTTTCATTCTGATGGCTCAGCCTTCTTTGTCAGCCAAACCTGCCCTGCAGTCTGTGCTGATCTCTAATACCCCAAAACGTATATGATTATTTTATTAGACTCGAACAGCAAGTCCATTAACATCTAAACGTAATTCAATGAAGCAAGGGGACATCTTCCGGACCTCTGGGTTGATAACACAGAAACAGAATTTCAGATTGGGCAGCGTATGTGTTTGGGGCCAGTGAATGTTTCCTACAAAGAGCCACCTCTCTTAGAAGGAAAACGGCCAAACCGAATGCCTTTAAGTCCGGTTCATCCACTCGACATTTATTAAGCAGCTACTACATGCCTGGGGCTTCACTGTGGGAAACCCGCTCCCCAAGGGCATCAGGGAAAAGCAGCCCCGAGCAGAGCTGACCCCCTGTTCATGCTGCTGCGGCTTCAATGGGCTGCCTGCCCAGGGTGCTGGGATCCCCCCCAACCGCCCCCCAGGCCTGGCTGGAGGTGCCCTGCCTGCAAACAGGGACTGGGTCTGGGGCAGGAAGGAGGGGTCACGGTGACAAGGCCGAATTGTGATGGCAACCTCCCAACCACTCCTGCAGGGGAGACCTGGAGACCAGCCCAGCCAGCGAGCAGGGCCGCCGACTTTAAGTACACCAAGACTAGCTGTTCTTACAGTTGTGTTTTTAAAACAGTGTCCTTAGTGCACAAGGGGGACAGTCACAGGTAGGAAACTAGCCACTTTTAGCATCGCCTCTGCGCTGCTTAAACCGAAGCCCAGCGAGCAAAGAAAGATACAAGAAGTTTCAGGTTTAGCACAAATTCTCCTTCTGCCTGAAAAACCTGCTACAACAATAAAAACAGGAAGACATTCATTTGCTTCATTCCAGCTGCTGGTTGCAGCTATTAAATGAGTTCCAGTTTCATTTCAATAATGATCATCTTCCTGTAACTTCCCAATCATGCATTTGTCATAATGCAGTAATTTTCTAGCTACAAACAGATCCTCGTAATGAGGCAGTTTTTCACATTAGCAACATAACTACATAATAAGAACATCTGCAGTTCCTTTTCCGAGGGACAAGAACGCACTTCAATTAAAGCAATGGGGATTGTTAAATAAGATATAGTATATTTTACTAACAGGGATACCCAGACCCTGCCCCGACAGGCTGCAACCCTTCAGTGTGCCTGAATGAACACAGGTTGTAATGTGTAAAAATTAAATAAAGTAAAATTAAATTGCTCAATACAAAGACATCCCTCTAGAGGGTGTTAGTGATTTCAGTGACAAAGTGCTATTTGCTGACAAGTAGTTTACACATTAACCAGCTGAATCCAAGGGGGAAAAATGCCAATAGCAATTATATCACCTTGAGGTTATTAAATGTCCCACTGATAAGTAACTAGGTGAACTTGACCAGGTGATAAAGACTGCTGTGAGCAAATGATTGTGCACTGAAGAATGTTTCTCTGTCCTGCTGTTTCTCCAGATAGCTTTCCTTTCAAAACTGACTGTATAAAAAGTTACATTAAAAATGCGTGGCCGCAGAAGACAGAACTGGTATTTAGCTCCCGCGCACCGCGCCCCGCCGGGGCACCGCCATCGCTCCACCTCTAAGACATGACACCCGGGCTGCGAACGCCTGGCTTTCGGTTTTTGTTTTGTTTTGTTTTCTCCTCCCTTTTTTAGGCTTTAAAATGATGCTAAGTTCTCCACTTTATCATCAACTGTCCCCTCCAAGTGCATTTCATCTATAAGAAATTCAGATGCTCAGGAAATTAAAATTTCAAAGATCTGCTGCAAAAAAAAAAAATCAATGGGGCGAGATCAATGCTCATAGAAATTTCATGAACTTTGAACTGGTCCAGGCCTGATGAGGAGAGGTGGCTGGAGTTCCAGGCGGCTGGCGGCTCCTTGTGCGGCCGCCCGAGAGCGGGCCGTGCAGCCGAGAGGAGGGCCACGTCAGAGATAGGTTTCTGCTTTCATATTTTGTCCGACAAAAAAATTAATTTTTAGTCTATTTCAGTAACAAGCAAAGATAGAAAGAGAGCAGCCGGCCTCCGCAACGCGCCCGCAACACCCCACTTCGTAAGAGCACCTCTCGCTCTGCACATTAACGCGGCCACGAAATGAAATCGGTTCCCTTAGCAGCCGATTGCAGGTGCAAATTAATATTGTAAAATGAAGATCGATACATGGACAGGGCCAAATCAATAGCGGCTAAATTATTGCTGCATTTTCCTCCTCATTCAAGATGAGTTGTGTTTTCCTCTCAAAGTCAATACTTTGCAGCTTTTCTCATTAATTTCTCAATAAATTCGGCAATGAATTTCAATCACAGAACTCGGCAGGGTGAGCCAGGCACCGTGCACGGGAAACACAAAGGCCACGGTGGGCCTGCATCACTCACCACGAGGCGCTGCCCCGGAGCCGGCCTGGGCACAGCAGGGACAGACGGGAGGCGCCGGGCACTTTATCCAACGCCAAGCACCAAGCGGCTCAGCCTAGGTCGCCCGCATCGAAGGGGCGTGGCTTTTCCAGCATCAGACCCACCCCAGGGCAGCGTCGGCTTCACACGGGGGAGCCCCTCCGACCCGCTAAGCCGAGGGTACCTCGTGTCACCAAGGCTTCTGAGGATGGGAGAAGCGCCACGCTTGACTTCTAATTGTAAGTCAGGCACCGCCTCGGCCTCACGCGGAGGACTCTGGTATTCACACGCCCGGCCCGGCGCACAGGGACCTGCGCCATTCACCGCCGCCTGGCAGCGGACGGCGGCATTGTGATGTGACACTAGACTCAGAAAAGGGGACAGCACATCTTCCTTGTTCCCAAAATAATACCCTTGCCGACAACTGCTGGATTGCATTCAAACAATGCTGTTTACATACCTCGAAGAATGCACCAGATTACGGCTTTTATAGTCACGTTCAAACGACGTCTACGGAGCCCAGGCCGGCAGCTGAGGAAAACCAAGGCACGCGGCGTCGGGTGCTCCCACTCCTCCAAGGGCTCGGCCCCCGGCGACAGGGACCCCCGAGACACGCTCCCCAGGGAGGCAGGGGAGGGGCACTGGCCACCCTGCAACCCTCCCCTCCCCCACCCCGGCTGTTCCAGCCAAGGTAGCCCCTTCCCTCCACGTGTAAAAAGAGTCTGAACAAAAGGGAGGGAGAACGTGGCCAATAAAAATCATCCTCGACAGAACGAAGAGCACCAACTACCCAGACGTCACCCTTCCTCTAAGAAAGAAAAATCAAGCGTGCCTGTGCCGTCGACCCTCTTAGAGACCCTCTTAGAGACCCTCTTAGAGACCCTCTTAGAGACCCTCTTAGAGACCCCGGGCCGGGAGCGGTAAGAGCCAAGCGGGCAGCAAAGCGCTCTGTGGGGAGCCATGCGGGCAGCGGGCCGGCACACTTGAAACCCGCGTAAGATCTCCGAACAGAGATAAGCCGAGAGAGGAGCTCTGGAAGTTCACCCCCTCCCTCCCGTGTGCCCGAGGCAACCAGCCCCCGGGACACACGTCCCAGGCCATCGATCACACGCTCCTCCCGGAAGGTGCGGCCATCACCCTGTGTCACAGCACCTGCCCTGCTCAGCGCAGGGCACACAGTAGGTGCTCCACAGTAACGAGTAAGGACCACGAGGACCCACGGGGCTTCTGGAAAATTCTAAGCCAATGGAGAAGGTATACTTCACTTCTGACTTGGAGAAGTCAAGGTGCACATGACGTTTCCCATATATCCATGCGAGAACTGTTCACCAGTGTTTCCCAGCAGCACCACTTGTCTTACCGTCAGCCCTCTGTATCCGCCAGTCCCACATCCTCAGATTCAACCAACCGCAGCCCTGACCTCGGCTACGAAGGACCACGCTGTAAGGGACACGAGCATCCACAGATTTGGTCCTGGAACCCATCCCCGGCGGATCCTGAGAAGCGACTGTACCAAGGCTCCACCCACAGATGAATGGATAAAAGGTGGTCTCTGTGTACAAGGGAAGACCCTTCAGGCACACAGAGGAAGGACGCGCCGATCACGCCTCCACCCGGGAGAACCGTGAGTGGACGAAGCTGGTCACAAAGGACCCCGTACTGTATGATTCCGTGCACGGGAAATGTCCAGCGGGGCAAATGCATAGATACAGGAAGTAGGTTCGTAGCTGCCTGGCGGGGGGGCGGGGAGACTGCTGACGGGTGCGGGGCTCCTTTTTGTGTAATGAACTGTTCTTGACTTAGCTTAGTGGTTGCACAGCTCTGTGACTGTACTGAAAACCCCTTAATTGTAAACTTCGGGTGAATTTTAGGCTGTGTGAATTATATCTGAATAAAGAACAAAATTTTTTAAGTGAAAGTAACACCCCTGACCTAGATTAGAATGCATGTACCAGCTGTGCCTATACCGAGGGGAAGGCCTCTCATGGCCTGAATACTGGCTGCGGGGCGTCTGGCGTCTGCGTAAAAGAACGGAGGCCGGAACTGGGGTGAGCAGGCCCCCAGCTGTGAGGGGTGGAGCGGAGGGCCGAGGAAGAGACCCCCCAGTCCAGGGGAAAAGCTGGCCCTCCTCAATCCCCACGGAGGCGTTTGTAACCCCTGGTTTTTCAAGGTGAACAAAGAGGAAAAGCAATGTTCTAAGGCAGAGCCTTTAAAGACATCGCCAAGATTAACGTAAATGTTGAAATCACAAAACAGAGTCCTCAAACACAGGATCCTGGATTACGTCTCTGAAGTAAAACGGTCCCGCCTGATGCGCTCCCTCCATCTCCTCCACCCGTGGCGCAGGCTCTGTCCTCTGCCTGCGGACCCCCGACCCCGCCGCCGACGTGCAGGGGCGCAGCCCGCCAGCCCCGGCCCCCCGTCTCTGGAGGGGCGCTCCGCCCACAGACCCCACAGGGCCACGGCTGCCTCTCTCCTCGGAGACCCGAACAGCTCTCGGGACTGTTTCATTATGGTCTCTTCTCTTTTTCGTTCCCATCAGGCTCTGAGTCAGCTGGATCGGGCGCCCAGAACCAGGCATGGGGCTGCCAGGGTGAAGCCAGCCTGGGGCCCCGCGAGGAACCCACCGTGAGCGCACCCACGAGACGCAGCTGCCTTCCCGCCTTCTCTGCATCACGTGCAGAGTACCAGGCCCAGGTGGGCCTCGGGGACACACTGAACGCCGGACACCACGGGTAAATTCCAAGTCACGTCGACACGAAGCCTCAGCATCCCACCCTGGACGCTACGCTCGCCTTAAAGATCATTACTGTCGGCGGGTGTTCTCTGAGCGCAGAGGAAAGAAGGCACCAGATGGGCACGGCGTCAGGGGTGCTTAAGAAGAGGCAGGTGGCTGGCAGGTGGGCCCCCTGGTGCCACGACAGAGCGCACGCGGCCTGGGCCGGTCGCCAGGGTGTGAGGAGGGACCGTTGGCAGGTGGCTCGCGGGCAGGGCACGTGAGGCTGCGGCCCCAGCACCTCGCACACGTGTGGCTCACCTCCGTGGTGGTAAAATGGGTCAACTTTGGAAACGACCTCCATTGTAACCGACAAGCACACAGGCAAACTGAGCCGTCTTCAGCTTGGGGTGCACAGCGGCCGGACGCCCTGAGAGGCACCGAGGTCCTGCTGTAAAAGTACCCGAGGAACAGCAGCCCCAGGGCGGGCTTGGCGCTCGTTCATCCCAAAGGGCCCTGGGGACGTGCTCGCAAGGAACGGCGCCGGGCTGGTCTTCACAAGCGGGATGGAAGTGATCATGGGGCTAGAGCGTGTGGCTGATCCCAGCATCAAGCACACGGATCCTGAGAAGGGGCAGGAGCGCCACATCGCCGGCCCCACCCCCTCCCATCCCCAGGCCGAGGCCTGAAGGGCCACGGGGAGTCCCCGGCAAGGGCCTTCTCCTGGGAGGATGAAAAGATGGGGAAGAAATCTGGCAGAATCCCCTCTACACCCCACCGCCCAGATGCCCTGACTCTGGTCCCCAGATGCTCCGGGTGGGAGAGGGTCAGGCCGGTAGAAGGCTGGGCCGACCCTGCAGAGCTCACCTTGTCAGGCGGTAGGATTCCCATGCGTGGAGGGCGTAAGGAAGGGCTGTCACGAGGGCAGGAAGGGTGGCGTCTGGAAGGCGGATGATGGACCCACTGCCAGGCTGCACCTTTGAGAAACTTCCCCCAAAGATGATTTACACCGACAGGTACAGAGATCTGCAGCGGCCTACTGTCCCGATGGGAGGTTCTGTATTTAAAATTTAACATGCTCTGTAATGCGTCTTCTACTAGAGCACGGGCGCCAGCCACAGGCACCTGGGTCCCGCGTGGAACCAAATTATTCACATGCTCGTTAGGCACATTTGAAAACTTCGATGTATTTATTTTGGGGGGTGTAGCAAACAGTTCACGTCCCCGACGAAGAGGCTCCCATCTTTCGTTGTTTTATTGAAAAACCATTCTAAGAAAGTTCGAATGACTCAAGTTTGCACTTTCTGTAATGAATTAAAAAGGCCCAACTGATTCAAATGATAGTTTCTTAAACGGACTTTTTCTCGGGTTCAGCCTTTAGGATCCAAGCCTCACCGACAGCCTAAAGACCTTCGAAAACAAAGGTTTCAAATGAAAACACGAGCAGCCCCTGGACCCCAGGGGCGTCCCCATCCCGGCTGGCACAGCCCCCGAGAGCAAACCCCACTCACCCCGTCCGCCTCCCGCCTGGGCCATGGCCTCGCGCGCGGCCAAAGGGACGCGGTGAAGGAGGCCTGTGGCTTCTGCGGCTGCAGGCAGCCAGGAAGAAAACGAGGCATCGCCCCTGTTGCTACTCTTCCAGGGCCACGGCGGGCGGGGCCTATTTCTTCTCCTCTTCGGCAACAGAGGCTCACACGCTCCCTCGTGGCTTCTCCGCTGAAACGGTGGTTCTGATGCTTGCCCTGGTCTTCCTCCTTGAAGCTACGGGACTTTCTCCTGCCAGGGTGACTCGTGGGGTTCTGTTTTTACCCCCTGTCATCGCTGCCTTATTCTGCACTTCCGTTGATGCTGTTCACTCTTGTGCTTTTAAGGGGTCCCCCCATCTCCCTGGCACGCCACATCCTGTCCCAGAAGCAGGGCAGGCACCCTGACCGGCCAGAGACGCCAAATAAAACCCCGGACGTGGCCCAGTCCCATCCCGCGACGCATGCCCGCGGCCTCCCGGGTGGGGGGAGGTTAGCGGGCCTGCGTCCCCGCACCCACTGAGGGAAACCCGTGACCCTTTTGTCCTTTGGGGAAGACAAATGGTGTCTCCTCTCTGCTGCGTTCTGTCAGGTTCGGTGCCGAGAGTCAATACCTTCACCTTGATGCGGAAATTTCATGATTTATCAGTCGGTTCTCCTCCCGGGTGAGCGCAGCCCCACCGAGCACAGCCATCGGGCCGCGGGAAGAGCGGCCCGTGGTCACAGCACTTGGAAAACAACCAAAGCCCCTCCGATGACAGACAAATGTGTCTTGTTAGCAGCTGCCCAAAAGCGCTTGACTTGTACTAATAACAAAAAGGCCACGCTGGTCACCGTGGGTCCAAAGACGAAGCACCCTGTCACCAGCCTGGTTGGGAAATTAGCAAATAATGTTCTTTTCCTTGATAAATGGGTGACAGCTCCCTCTCACCAATCATTTCTAACATTTTGATGCATGCCTACGATCCCACTGGAGGAGCAGAAAAGTTTACTGGCCCTCAATTTTCAGATGATGAATGGAACTCCTCTAAATGTGCGATTTCTGTATGAGGTATAGTTCATTTTAAGCAATTCTAGTAAATGGGTGTCACTGATTAGGACAAATAGTCTACTTGTGCAATAGCGCAAGCGGTGTGTCTCATTCTCCCGGCCTCCTTCGAGACAGGAGAGGAAGGAAGCAGCAGGGACCCCGGGAGCCCTCACCGCCCCACCCTTTAGAGGGACTCGGGACTGGATCTGTGCCCCCAGTGCCCACTCAGCAAGCTGGCAGATTCACTGATCATCATTTGGTCTAATGCTGGGACCGCACTAATGCAGAGGACACCGGCAGCGGGGGGGGGGGGGGGGGGGGGCACGCCCTCCCTTCCTCTGTGGCCCTAAGGAGCCCCGCCAATGACCCCAAAGATGACCAGCTGGTCCACGCCCAGGTCTGCACACCATCCCAGCCAGTGGGGAGAAATTCGCCCTCTGCCCCCAACACCTAACCAAGGACGAGCCAAGGTGGGCGGGGCGGGAGGAGAAACTGCGTTGGAGTCGCGCGTCATCTGAGTGCCATCCCAGCTCTCCGGTTCCGGACGGGCCCAGAGGTGGCCTGAGCTCAGCACGTTCTTCCACAGAACTAACCTCACGTGAAAGCGAAGCTGTCTATCCTCCAGGGGACCGCGGACTTCCACTGACACCATCCAACTGGCAAGCTGGGACCAGTGGAAGCCCTGTGCCTGCGGGGCGCCCGCAGCAGCCGGGAACGCACAGCTAGCAGCCGGAGCCGCCGGGCCTCACTGGCCGGGACAGGGAGCCCAGGAGTCACAGACTCCTGAACCCCAAACTCGAACTCGGAATGAAAGTATCTCCGCCACGTCCATCTCCGTGGTTAAGAACTTATAATCGAAATAATCGGCTGGTTTACATTGAAGGGGAAGGCATTAGCATTTAGTTTAGCGAAGTAGAAACAGTATGATTTGTGGAAGGCAATTAGGAATCATTTGCTCCGTGGATACAAGTAATTTGTTTGAAGAGCGCTGGCCTGGGAGAGAGCTAGCTGGAGCCGGCTGTGGTCGAGGGTGCCACTGCCTCTACTGTGTGTCACCGTGCTGCGGACAGAATCACATCTGAACACTCACAAAAGAGCTTTAAAACACTTCAGGAACGCCGGCGCCCTTCAAGGGGTGAGGTGAAGTGTGGGTTAGGTGGCAGAAGGCTGCGAGAGGATACGGTGGCCCCGAGCGAGCCCACAGAC
The DNA here is from genome assembly GCF_937001465.1 of Orcinus orca. Classification (NCBI taxonomy): domain Eukaryota; kingdom Metazoa; phylum Chordata; class Mammalia; order Artiodactyla; family Delphinidae; genus Orcinus; species Orcinus orca. Next base: position 87,771,044 of record NC_064572.1, read on the forward strand.
ACCCCCCCTTGGTGCGGGGCAGCTCCCGAGGACAGGGCGGTCACCTCCTTGACATGTCGCCAGTTTTAAGGCACAACGGGATTTAAAAGAAACAAACAAACCATAAACACTGTATCGGGAAGAACACAAACTGTTAGCAGCTACTGGTTGAGTAACGATTCCATGACTGAAATTGAATGCACGTCTTCGTGCAGAAAATGACCATTTTTATGTCCCTGTGTAGTCAATGCTTTGCAGACCTGAGACCGGCCCCAGCTCTGTCCGTGCCGCTCTGGGCCTGGGCACCATCACTGCCAGCATCTTGTTTAGTAACTGGGTTGGCTGGGCCCGGGGCAGACAGCATGTTGATTCCTGGTAATTGGTGATATAATTCCTTTAATTGAGCAAAAGAAATCTCTAAACTGAGGGTGGGTCAACCACACGTTTGGGTGCAAGAGGTCAACAGGAAGAGCCCTTTGGCTGCGTCCTGGTGTCCCGCAGAGCCACGCTGGGACTCAGGCCACCACCGAGCTGCTCCAGCTTTTTTGTGTAATAGGAAAACCCTTCTGCCAAATGGACGTGTTAGGAAATCAGGGACACTCGCATCTGTGCGTGAACACCTCACACTTGGAATATGGTCTGTAAAAGCAGTTTTCGCTCAAACATAATTTCAATTAGAAGCATACAAATTCCAATTTGTCTTAATCAAGTAACACCGCAATGCTTACATGATAATTAAAAACTAATTTCTTTTATTGCTCTTAACAATTTGACGTCTTTCTACTGGTGAAATTACGAATGTGAAACTGTTCAATCTGCCCATACCACTGAGTTCCTCAGGTAGGATATTCCGGGACTATTCTAATTATTATTAAACAAGCAAATGATACACTATTAGACAAATATTAAAACAAGCGTTACACTCAGTTATTAATGTTCACTGTTCACTTTTAAATGCAGCAAATATCTCGTTAATTTAATTTTAGGCGCCCACCCGTTCATATTGCATTTTACGGTCTAGAAGGCAATTTACTATTAACTAGCAATTACATACAGGGCGATTGTTAATTCTGCTCCTAAGTGCTAGCCGCTTGAAAACTGTTCTCTCTCTCTAATTTCTGACCTTCTTACAATAGGGGTGAGGCACGCTGGGAATACAAAGGACTAGTACGGAAGAGCTGGACATGTCATTGTGACTCCTTCTTTTAATTCACCGTGCTAATCAACTGCACTGCCACTGCTTCCCAAGGTAATTGTGTCTTTACAGTAGTTGAAAGCAGCAGGCACAGGGGCCTGGATGGATGGGCTTGGCCTGCCCCCCCTGCCTACACCCGCTCTGGGTTGACTAATCGGGTCTGGTTCTGAAGCATCGGGTGCTTCTCAGATCACTGTAAACAGATCACTTAGGCCTTTGCCTTTGGCTGGGGGGCAGGGGGAGGGGCCCTCCTCAGCACTCTGGTTCCCCATCCCCAGGCCTGGCGGCCTCACCCCGAGGGTTCAGTGTGACGGTGTCCGTGCAGCCTCCAGGCCCGGGGATGCTGATGGGAGCCAGATGCCCAGGGGACGGGGCCCTCCCCGCAGGGGCTGCGCCCGTGTCCTGCCTCCAGAAGGGCTGGCTCAGCTTTCAGAGGGAGAGCAATTCCCAGTGATTGCTTCTCTGTCCCATCAATTTCAGGGCAATGCAAATCAGACAGAAGCTTCCAGGTCAGACAGGTTATGACCCCACCTTTCCTCTGCTCTCTGGGAGTGTAGGCCCCCGTATCCCTTACGTGCGTTTGAAATGTATATTCCCGTAATGATGGGGGTGTGGGGGAAGGCTGTAAATTAGCCCCCGCGGAGAGGCCAAGCTCACTGAATGGCTTCATTGAAAGGCCCGTTCGTGGGAGAACTCCTGATGGAGGAAACCCCATAGCCTTGGGCAGCCGGGACCCTGAACTTGGGGTCTGAGAAGCCCCTTCAGCAGGGAGGGGTCACGGCGTCGGCTGCAGAAATGGAAGATGGGCGTCGGGACACGCGTGTCACTGGAACAGACTCGGGGACGCCCCCTGCCCTGCGGCCACGAGGCCTCCGGCCAAGGAAAGCGTCCTGCCCGGCCGAGGGCAGCGGGCTACAGAGAGCACTGCCCCACCGCGGCCCCAGAGAGGCAGGCCCTCGGCCACGGGACACCCACTGGCGGCGACGGGCGGCCCTCTGCCCTCGCGCCTCCCCCTCCGGCCGCACCCGCGTCCGCCGCGATGCTCAGCATGGGGCCCTTTCCTGCCATGCAGGCCACCGTCCTCAGTGGCCAACGGTGGGGTGAAGAACCAGACCTTCCTGCTACTGTGTCTCCTCTCAGAAAGAGTCGCTGCTGCTGACGACGGCCCGCCAACCTCAGCACCAAAAGCCCGCGGGTCAAGAACCGGATGTCAGGGGCAGGACCGGAGGCGCCCGCGGGGGAGCGGCCAGGAGACCAGAGAGGCTGACAGGGACAGCCGACTCCCCGTCCATTTGGGGCAGAGCCATCGGTCCCACCACGTACGGACGCGCTCACCGGGTGCCTGACCCAACCTGGCACCCACGGGGCACGTGGCAGCGTGGAGCCCACACGTGGTGTGGCTCCCAGCCGCCCAGCTCATAAACATCCCCTCCTCCGAGGAACCCAGACCCGACGGGAGCCCGGGTCGCACACGGCACCGAGGAGAAAGCGGGACTCAGGGGTCCCCCCAGGTCCCTGGGCCACACCGGGCGGAGCTGAGCGGGGCGCCCAGGACCCCACGGCCTGAGTTCACAGCCAGAGCCGGACGGGCGCCCACAGGCCGGCAGGGGCGCTGCAGAGACGGCCCAGCGCTGCAGGGAGCCTGGCCCCCACCTCCCGGGACCTGGCGGCCGCGGGTACGAGCGCTCACAAGCACCCCGACTACACAGCCCGCTTCCGCGCGGCGGTTATTTAACACGTGGAGGCCGCACCAGCAGGAGGCGCCGCCCTCCCTCCATCTCGCCTCCCGGGCTCACCAGGAGGCGAGCTGGTCCCACGGGAGGAAACGGCCCTTAGCACAGGCAGGGAACCTCTCTCCCCTCCTGACCACGTGAGGGCCGCTGGGGGCTGGAGAGGAGGCGGCCTCCCCCCATCAAGGACCCCGGTGTCACTGGCAGCCCTGGCTGCTGAGGGTGTGGGTGCCTCTGGGGACAGCAGCCCTGGCTCTCTGCAAGGACCCGAGCCAGGCACGGCCTGGGAGTGACACGGGGCCTGCTGGAAAGTGGTCACTGGAAGAATTTACATTTTGCATCTCACGCTTCCTGACGGGGGTGAGTTACCCCTACTGCCTCCCCCAACCCCAAAGTGGAAGGGACCTCGTCTCTACCCTGTCACCCACCCACTGGACAGAGGAGAAGCCTGCATCCCAGGGGGAGGCCAGACCTGCCCCGGGCATCCTGCAGCAGGTGACAGCACGTGGACAGAGCCCCCGGCTCCCAGCCAGGCTCCCGCAAGGACCTCCACCCGCCGCCCTGACCACGCGAGCACTGGGAGGCCACGCTGTCCAAGAACAAGCCCCCGTCCCCTCCGCCCTCGTGGGGCTCAGCAGGTGCTGGCTACCCCCAGAAACACGTCTCAGAGGTTACAGCTTCTGCAGGTAGCAGGACTAGGGGTCCCCATGCAGACAAGCCGTATGGTCATTTACGGCCTTTCTCAGTAGCAACCTCAGACGCACGGTGTCCTCCAAGCAGCCTGTGGGCAAAGCCCTGCAGCAGATGACCTTCAGCAGACGTGACCCCTTCTGGTGACGTCAGTGTGTCTGAGACCCTCCCAGAATACGGACCCCCTTGAAGCAGCAGTGCGGTGTGGGGCTTGAGGCCCCAGGCCCAGGGCAGAGACCTGCTCCCATCTACAGGGTGCGTGTGACCTAGGGTACGCAGCCTAACCTCTGGGACCTCGCGGGGCAGCCACCCGATGGAAGCAGGGGGACTGTGGTTACTGACAGCTCCCACCACCTTGCTTTGCAGGCGAGAAGAGAAGCTCCACGGATGGGGGGAGGGGCCCAGGTCACCTGGCCCGAGCTGGCTGCACCTGTCCATAGCGTCACACCATGTGGAAGAGGATGTAGACACCGCCCCTGACTACACCAACCGGTGGGCCACGGAGGGATCGCCCATCCTCACTGCAGAACCCATGCAGGGGGCCCCCGGGGGCCGAGAGGCCCTCCTTGGGAGGAAGCATCTACCGATTCACCATGAAAGTTGGAAACGTGAACTCACCAGTGTAGACAAAGCGCCCAGGAGCACCTTTACAGAACTGC
>NC_064572.1:87780296-87797796 GCF_937001465.1 Orcinus orca
ACCTTTAGTTATTACATTTTTGTTCTCTTACACCTTAGTCATTAATGTAGAAAAACAAATTCGTTTACTTTTGTGGACCGCAGCAGATTCACAACTTGTCTTCCAGTTTTTACGTCTGAATCATATTTCATTCTGATGACCTGCTCGGGCTTCGTTCATTTTCCTGTGTACATGTCTGTCTGCCTCACGGGCAGCCCCTAAATCCAAGACCTCAGTCCAGAGGATGCGTCTTCTAACTGCTTAGTTTTATGGGTTCTTTTGCGCTAAAGAATTTAATCATGCTGTTTTGTTTGCAATTCACTTAAAAACAAAAAAACCTCACATTACTTTCCCAACAATTCGTATTGGTCAGAATCTCACGGTTTTCGTGAAATGTCTTAGAGAGGAAAGGACCTCATGTTGGAGGGGAGGTGACATGTGGCGGGACCCAAACGTCCGCACGGAGCTGGTGACAGGGCGACTTGCGAAGGCCCAGGGTCTGTGTGTTGCTGAAGTTTGACTTACACGCCTGCCTGCCTGTCACCCTTATCGAAATTCTTCTCTTTTAACAAGCAGTCCATCACTTGAAAGCATTTGGTTAGCAACGTTTTATGCTGTTTTTTCCCTCACCCCCTCCACCCATCCCCCACGTGTGAATACCCATGCGCATACGCGCGCGCGCACACACACACACACACACACACACACACACACACACGTCCGCTCTCCATGGAGGGCCAGGAGGTCCTTGAAGCCCATGAGCTCAGGCTCACGGGACCAGGACGTGAGCGCCCACCAAAAGGTGCCCAAAGCATCTGGGGATGAGCCGGATGGGGGCTAGACAAGCCAAAATAAAACCAAATACGTTAAAACTGCAGGAAAAGCGCTCAGCAAAAGAAAGCTTAGACACAGACAAACCAATAGAGTGAGGGCCATGGCAGGTGAGGTGGGCGGGAAAGCCGAGACCGCCAGTGAGGGAGGGGAGAGGGACGCCGGGGCGGGGGGCTCTGTCCCAGGGACGGGGGTCTGACCCGCGAGGGGGCCTGGTGGGAGCAACTGGGCGTGAATCAACAGAAAGGATGGCACAGAGAAAAGGAAGCATCGCAAATTAAAAAGAAGGCATGTAGCATGTGCCTACCATTTTCCAGATAAGAAGGGGCCGTACCTTCTGACGGGTCCAGGCGGCGGGCCCGCCGCCCGTGTTTGGAGTTGTTGTGCACAAACATGTTGTCAGACACGGCCAGCACGTGGCCATCCACGTTGACCGTGGTCGACACGACAACCTGCAGAGACAAACGCAGGTGAAACCGGGGTCGGAGGTGGAAGCGGGGCCCTGCCAGGTGTCAGGCCCCTTCAGGGGTGCCCGGCAAGCCAGCCCCCAAGGTCTCGAGCCGGGCACCCACTCCTGCTCCCGGATGCCCCTCGAGGCCACGTGCGCGCACAGCGTTTTTGGCTAATGGGGTGTGTGGGCAGTTTTGCTGTGACTCACGATTGCTTCTCTTCCAGACCCGCTGCGCTAATTACAGTTTAATCTCCTGTTATGCTAACAAGTGAATTCAATCCACAGAAATATTCTTCTCACCATTAGCTTCAGAGACACCCCTTCAGCCACTCACTTTAAAGCTATTTTGATTGATCTGTTCACATATTGATGAGATAGTTGATCTAATTAAAATGAGTTCACTGGAGACTGTCCTTCCTGGAAGAGTTGTGAGGATTCAGAGTTGCCCCCCTCCCAAAAAAAGGCTTCATAAATCAGAAGCTCCTTCTGCTACCCACATCCTAGCATCAAATGATCCCTGGGTCAATGTCACAATTACGTCCAACATCTGGTAATGAACGTTTTTGCATCTGAAAAGGCCGAGCTGAATAGGAATAAAATGGTTTCAGTGCAGGGAAAGTGCCCTTTCTCAAGTTCATGGTGAAGGATGGCGAGGATGGCTAGCACCTGCTCTACCAAGGGAGTCTGATCTTGTGGGAGGGAAAGGCGCAGCCCTGAGGTCCAGGTTCGGGGTGGGGGTGGCCGGGGAAGAGATGGGGGCCGGGCTCCCCCACATGCTCAGTGCTTCGCAGAAGTAAAAAAGGAAGTCACACTGGCAGGGACGGCCTTGAGGACCCCAGACGTCCTCCCAGGGGAGCTTGGAACAAGCACCCCAGAATTGGCACCCCCCACCTAACGGACCCAGGAAATAGGAAATTACACCGGCCTTGAGCATTTCCTTGGACAGAGGCGGGTCTGTATACTGCATTACTTCCAGAATAGCTGGGGTAGCACAGATTTGAGCACAGGTTCAGTCTGGGTCTTACATCAGGACCTGGGGGCCGGAGCCTGGATTTGGGGTGGAGAGAGCCCGGTTCTTTGCCACGTTTGGGCAGTGGAGAGGGCTGGTACCACCTAGAGAACCACGACCCCACGGAGAAAAGCTGGGCAGGAGGGTGGGCACACGTCAAGGCATGCCACGTATGGTGAGTTCAAAGCCACAGCTACAGTGGACCTCCGTTAATGACGAGCCAGACCGATGCAAGATGCTAATAACAGAGGAGAGTCGGGGGGAGGGGAGGCCAGGGGCTCATGGGAATTCTTCACTTTCTGTGAAATTTTTCTGTAAAACTAAATAAAACTGCTCTCAAAAAGAAAGTCTACTAGTTAAGAAAAAAATGATACATAAAAGTGATTGTAAATAAATACGATTTTTTAAAAAGCAAAGCTGCACACTTATATGTTAATACATCTGGGAGTAATTGACTTTTTATAAAAATCTCAGGCCCCACAAGAAGCCCGTGAAGCAGGACCAGTACCCACTGCACCCACAGCCCCGCAAAGGAAGGGGACACCTTCCCAGACGACTCTCTCTGGCTGTGGGCACTGCCAAGATCGTTAAAGTCTCCACAGCATCAGGCCCCTCTGTGCCCCAAAGTAATGTCAGAGCCACCACAGCATCCCCGGGTCCAGGCTCAGACGTCTCAGCATCATCTCTCTCAACTATCTCCGTTGCCCTAGCAGGGGTGGCTCTGACCCCACTCTGGGGCCACTACTCGCCTGGCAGCCTCTACGCAGGGGACGCAGGGCTGCCGGGGTCACAAAGGCACCCTCCTGGCAGCCTGTCCACCAGGCCCCGCCCTGGGTGCAGGGGGACCTCTACCGACACTTCCCCCGAATGGGGTGCAAAGACACAGGACTAACCCCGAGCTGCAGACTTGATTCTCTTTACGTTCCTAGACCGTGAAAAGTTAAAGAAACAAGAAAAGGTAAAAATCAAAATAAAAAGGGACACTGTCGGGCTTCCCTGGTGGCGCCATGGTTGGGAGTCCACTGCCGATGCAGGGGACGCGGGTTCGTGCCCCGGTCCGGGAAGATCCCACATGCCGCGGAGCGGCTGGGCCCGTGAGCCATGGCCGCTGAGCCTGCGCGTCCGGAGCCTGTGCTCCGCAACGGGAGAGGCCATGACAGTGAGAGGCCCGCGTACCGCAAAAAAAAAAAAAAAAGAAAGAAATAAAAAAGGGACACTGTCTTTGCTCCGTCGTCTCTATATAGGTCAGTCACCAAGGGAAAAGCATAGCTGAGCAGAGAAAGCAGACAAGCTGTGTTTGTTTCTCGGCCGGGCCAGCCCTGCGGTGCACCTACAGAAAGGTGCTGAGATCGTGGTGCCCGCTGGAAATGTCGTGTAAGCCCTGATCTAGTGTTAAGTCCAGTTAAACCTCCTGAGAGGCAGAGAGATTAGCTAAAGAGAGGGAGGAAGTCCTTCTAGTAACTGCGGGCTCCACCTGCGACTGACGCTGCCTCAGCCACTGGCGAGCCAGTGTGTGACCTCCACTCTGCTCGATGGACCAACGTGAAGCCTCGCACAAGAGGAGCGGAAGCCCGCCCCACTGTCTGCAAGAGACGCCGCCCCCAGGGTCAGGGCATGGCTGTCGGCGGGTCCACCGGCTCCACCGCTCTGACTGGTTGGTTGGATGTCAAGACAGATGTCACATTTCGCCTGAAGACTGAAGCATAACTTACATTTCTAAGAAAAAGCCTCGAGTGATTTGATGGCAAACTAGTCTAAATCCCACAGAAGAAGTATCTGGTAACATCCAGCCTAGCAGTGAGCTCCCAAATTCTTCTCTGGTGGGTACGGACCAGGAGCCACCTGGTTTTGGATCCCAGCCCAGATATTTTTACAATTAAAATCAGCAAAACAATCCATCATGTTTGCTGAGCACCCTTCACCCCGAAGTCATCTCCTAGTCATTCACAAACAAAGGCAAGAAGACCATGACCGCATCAGAATTCATCCCTGAGCCCAACTGGCTCTCCACGCCTCTCCTCAAGAGGAAATCCTCTGATCTGAGGATAAGTAACCAGAGGACTAACGTTAGCCTGGGTTCAGGAACACGGTCTAGCTCCGAGGTGTGGAATTAAGGAGGCGAGAACAGCCCAGCCTCAGGGGAGGGAAGCTGAGCTGGGGAGACATTCTGGAATTGGTAGAGGGCTGCGTGGAACAGGTGCAGCCCCCTCAGTCCTGAGTACACCCCATATATTACCTAGCGGTCCTCCCCTACCACAGATCAATCCATCCCTAAGGAAGAGCTTCAGCGTGGGCTCCAAAGTCTAACCAAGTGAACAAGCATGAAGAGCAAGATGCAACTGAGGAAACAGACGAAGTGAGATGCCAACCTTAGGAGGACTCTACTTGCAAAAATCCTGAAACAGTCATTTTGAAACACACCCACCGGACTCACCATGATTGAATGTAAGACAGACTCCACCTTAACCCACAGCCCCGATCACTCTGATTTCGGGGTACCCCGCCGCCCGACACAGAGGGCCAGGGCGGTGTGCACTGCCCCAGGAGGCAGAGGCACACCCTGTCATCAGAGCAAAAGCGCAGGTCACGTTTCCAGAGCCAGCTTCACTTGGTCACGGGCCACGACTGGGCTCCACGACTCTGGCGGCCTGGGGTGCCAGACCATTTCTAGAGCATTCGATTTAAATGTTCTTTCAAATGAGCCCATCCTGGCTCATTTGCACCCAAAGCCCCTGAGAACTAAAGGTTGGTTTCCGAACAATTGCAACTTCAGGGAATTCAACGTTCACAGTGTTAAGTCCGGACCGCGGTCCAGAATCGTGTACCTGGAATCTTCGCATGTCCCGAGGGTTGCCTGCATTCTTCAAACAGTTCTGATTGCACTTGAGGAAAAACTTTAGAAAGAATCTATAAAAATACAAAAAATGGACATTCGTTAGGGTTATCAGACAAAAGACAGACTTTTTTTGAAAGACACTCTTGCATGGGGAGCCGACCCCCATACCACCTGCTGGCTGCCCCGTAGGGGGCGATAGGGAGAGAGAGAGAACTCGGAGAGGCCAGGCAGGCACCTCTGGGTCCACTGGCCACTGTGGAAGATCTCCACACAAGGAAGCGGTGACTTACATTTGCCTGGACACTGGGGGTTTCCAAGCTTTATCATAACAACCGTGACTTAAATTGGCCATTTCTCACCTGGATCTTTGCACGACCATTAATCACTGGGGACCTGTCCACCCCAGAGAGGGCTGCCAGCTTCAGCAAATAAAAACACAGGATGCCTAGTTAAATTTGAATTTCAGATAAACAACGAATAATTTTTTAGGCTAGGCCTGTCCCAAAGCATACCTATCCTAAAAAAAAAAAATTGTTTCTCCGAAATTCAAATTTAACTGGACGTGCTAAATTCTACCTGGCAACTCAAGCCCAGGGACCATCACTGCCTAGGTAAACAGGATTTTAAAGATGGGCTTTTCAAGTTACAATAGGTATGACTCTTAAGAGAAGATCTGGGGTGCTGTTTCAAGGGCAGCAACGACTTCTATGAAGTCGTTGGTTTTAAGGGACCTACGTGTGGTTTTAAGGGACCGATCAAGGCCCCCCCTCACCCCCCCACCATGAGGCAAGGAAACCGTCGCTTAGGGGGAGGGGACCAGGCGCTGCCCTGGTTGGAGGGAAGGCTAGTCGCAGAGCTGTTTCTGCTTCCCGCCAAGGCCTGGCCTTGTTCTGAAGCATGACGTTTCAGGGGTCCTGACAGAGCGTTGAGATGCTGTGACAGAAACATCATCACCTTGTCCTCCCCATTCCCGCGTGCTCTGTGACAAACATGGAAGCTCTAGCTCACAACAGGAACGCGTGGACCCCGGGAGGCCTGGCTGCATCGCCAGCCACGGGAGAACAGGGGGTCTCGGCCCCGCACCAGCTCGGCTCGTCTGGAGAAGGCCGCCCGCGTCCTGGGGCCTCTGGGCTGACACCCTGTCCACGAGGCTATCGACAAACGTCCCCTCTATCTTCTTTCCAAGTATCCTCTGTCCTAGTGGTTGATGACTAATTTTTTATGAAGTTTCACACGACTTCCTTGACTTCAAGCGGACAGTCAAGGTTCCTTGCAGCTGACTATCATATCAGAAAATACAAAGATCTGGGAGACCGAGATGCACGTCTCCAGCTGCATTCCCAACATGCCCTGGCCGACTTTCCACCAGGGCAGAGGAAAAGCCGACGGATGGAAAAAGAATAGTGGCCACGGAATTTCCTTACATGCCGCACGGCCTCACTATTTTAGGCCAGAATTTACATCTTTTATTAACTCGCCTCACCTACACACTTAGCTCGCCGCGCCTCTGAACACCATCTGCCGTCAGCATACAGGAGGCCGCCCGGCCGTCCACCCACCAATTTCTAACAACCACGGTGCAATTAAGCCCCACGCACTCTGCAGCGAGGGAAATGAAGCGCACCTGCGGCCACCCTGCGCCCAACCGCGTGAGGGCCTAACAAGGTGAGGGCGGCACAAAGTTATCGTCCTGTCAGGCAATTAGGTTCTCACTTTGGGGGCAGCCACATGGCGCAATTACGCCTCACGTTACCACCCAGCTCATCTCCAGGCAGGCGCCGGCCGGAGCCGCTCATCTGCACGGAGCCGACGGGGGGAGCTTTCGTGCGCTCTGATTTCTGCCCCCACCAGAGGAGGTTTCTTTAAATTCCGTGATGTCTTTTTAGCCAGCTCTCACCCTTTCACCACCCGGAAAGCAGAGCGGGCACTGAGCCTGAACGGCCCTCGCCAGGCATGGTCACTGTAGGCGTGAGCGGCCTGGCCCCCGTGGGCCTTCACTACCGCCAGCTGCAGAAATGGGCAGGGTTGGGCGCTGGGCCCCCTCACCACCCCGAGCATCTCGGGGTCAACTCCGGAGCAGCTGGGTGTGTGTGCACGCACACACACGCTTACACGTTTTGGGCGCGTAGGCAACGGTAGGATTCTTTTCAAAGTTTCTCAAAAAGCAGCGCGCGGACTTAGAAAGACCTGCAGGTCTGGAGCGTACGGCCCTACAGAGCAGGATCCCTCCCGGGCACTCGGGCCCCAATTACACAAACGAAATAAGGCCCAACGTGCGTGGGAACGGACGCAGGTTGGGCCCTTATGGAGGGAGAGGAGCCTTGCGCTTAGCGTTCACCCTCATTTCAGTTCCTCGAGGATCCAATCAGGCCTCCTCGAGGTGGGCGGCACGGTCCAGCCAGCGCGTGGCTCCCGACCCCGCGCACCGTCGCATCCGGGGCGAGCGTGTGCCTCTGCTAGCGAGGGCTCGCGGGCCTTGGGGCGTGCGGGTAGGGTGAGAACGGAACGCGGACGCGGGAAGTCAAACAGTAGTTCTCATCCTTTACTCAATTACCCTTTAATTGGCTTTTTTTCTAAGAACTATCTGACAGGCACTTTACATATCTCACTTCTAGAGTCTGGTACACAGAGGATTTAATACTCTTGTTATGAAAGGAAAAATCTTTCCTATGTCAGAAAATCTTTGGCTTCAACACCAATAAACTCTTTATTACTGCTAACCATGGATTTGCTGCTCGATGGCAAAGAGGCGATAAAAACTCTAACCTGTCATTAGTACATTACGCTTAATTGTGTACAGTGTGCTCCCGGCTGCATCTGTTGGCCCATCATCAAAATGACCATTATGTACACTAATTCCCTGACCCTGTCTTTATTTCCCTAAAGAGTCATCATCTTTCACAGTAGGTACCAGAGTAAATCAAGCTTGAAATATGGGCTTTATTTACTTGCTTCTCCCAGGCAGGAGGGGAAGCAGCAGCTCAGGGCAAACGGCTACACATCCGTCGGAACTCCCCAGTAACGTTCCGCTCGGAAACGGCGCACAAAATGCTGGAAAGTTCTCAGCAGCGATTAGAAGGGGGAAAGGTGTGATCTCATTACTCTGGAAGTCAGGTTTCCTCTTTTAGGGCGCGCGGGGATCAGCAGAGAAGCCACGTGGGTGATCTCCTTCGCTCTTAGGAGAGCTGGTAACAACAGGCTGCCTCTCCCGACTCTGGGGCATCCTGTGAAGATGAGCCCAGGGGCCCTCTATCTGGGAGGCAGGGGTGGGAGAGCTGCTGGGTCCAGACACTGAGAGCTTGAGCCTGAGCTGGAGACTCCAAGGCCACCCTCCCTTCTGCAGGGACAGTTATGCTCAGCAGAAAGTTCAGTTTGGTCTCGGTGGCATTTGTGCCAGCACCCTCCCCAATAATGCCAGTGCCCCCCGAAGTGCTCAGCGGCAGGACACGGGCACCTTCAGCGGGGCTCGAACAGCAGGACTGACCGTGTTAGCTGGAGCCCACTCCGGGGGCTTATCACGCAATAAGGGGCGAGCCCTCACCTCAGTAACGGATTTCAAAGTCTGCTCCCCTTCTGTGTGTTTAAGCTATGAATTAGTTCATTTATATTTACTTTTATGAAGCTGATTAACCAGGGCTTCTCTGTCTGATGAAAATCATTTTAATTGTAGTGTTAGGCTCCTGTGTAATATCCATTACATTATGAACTGTTTAAATTCTACATGGGTATTGTGTAAATTGGCCCTTTGTGGGCCAGCAGGCAATTAGGACCAAACACTCTCCTTTAAGCGGCCACAGAACTTTGTGGTGTTGTTCAGGACAATCAGAAACAAAGGAGGCTGTTTAATTGTAATTTAATGGAATATCAAGGAGTCCGTGGCATTAGACGCTGGCAACAGAGAGCAGGAGAGAAAAATTAACTGCAATTATGTTTGATTAAAGCTATCCTTCTCAATAATCAGCGGTCCTGACAGGCCATGGGGCTCTAGTGGGTTCCAGGATGGCAAAAGGTGTTGAGCAATATTAGGGCCAATAAAGGGGGTATTAGCATCGCTAATTACAGCCCTGCAAAACCTGTAAAGGGGGCCTCTGTGTATTGTAATGTGTGAAGTAATTGGCCAAGGCCGTTATCAATTACATAAGGAATGAATTTGGTTTGTCAGAGAAAAGCTGATGAGATGCATCTCCTCTGACACCGGCCCCTTCCCTCCTGTTTCCAGTAGCTAAGAACTTGCCCACTCTTACCCAAAGCTGCAACTTACCAATGGCCAAATCACTGATAAAATTATCTTGCCAGCAAGCGTTAGGTAATTAATACCACTCATCCTCGCTGCCTTCCCTGCCACTGCCGTTCCTCACCTAGCCGAAGCCACTAATCATGTCATAATGATTTCTTTCCCTCTGGTCAAAGGAGAAATGGATTGTCTCCTTAGAAATGCAGTGGGCTTGGCGTGCGCACCCTGGTGATTGAGGAGAGAAAGGAAACTTGGAGCTGTCACAACGGCTGTCCTTTGCATGTGGCTATCACATGTCTGCAACTACCTATTCGCACGCAGCATCTCAGGAAACACTATATGCAGAGATTTTAAAAAACTTTTTTAACTGTCGAGTTTTAGACTGTCTCGGGGCCTGGTCTTGCGGGTGCTTGGAAACAGGAGTGACCGCAAGCTTCAGGGCCATGAGGCTGCAAGCCGGGATACCCAGGTGGGCCCCCTGAGCACGGGTGATGGGCACACCCAGGACAGAGCTCCGGCTTCCAGCAGCCCCTCCCGCATGTGAGCCCAGCCTCAGTCCGAGCGGCCACGGCCTCCTCTCCTGGCCCTCGATCACAAGTGACGTGGGAAACCTGAGTCCAGGGTCGAAAAGTATTGGTATCTGGGGCAGGGCTGGAGGTCCCCATTTTCCACCTTAAGGCTGAGCTCTTAACAAGCAGCAAACTAATGCCGCTGGATAGGCCTCCACGTCACCCATCAAAACTCCCAGAGCATTTGTGTGTAAATCACGGCGCTGACAGCTTCCGGGGTTCCGGGAGGGCAGGGACCCCCTTCCTGATCGAGCCCCCACGTCTTTAGTGACCGCATCCAGGACGCAAGTCCAGGAGGCTCTTTTCGTACCTAATAACCTTGACAAGGAAGAGTGAGTAGAGAGAAGCGGCCAGAAGACGCAGCTGGGAAAGTCGCCACCCTCTGGTGGCCGCCAGGGGCTGCGGGGCTGGGGAAGTGCCTGATGGGCACGGGGTCTCCTTTTGGGGGGGTGACAGAAATGTTCGGAAGGAGACGGTGGTGGCTGCACAGCCCTGCGACCGGGCTGAACACCGCTGAACCGTTCCCCTGAAAGCGGGTAACTTCGTGTGCCGCCCACCTCGCTTCCATTCGCCACCACAGCGAGGAGGTCCCCGTCCAAAGGGACGAGAAGCCCCACAGGGCAGCGGCCCCTCTCGGGGTGTCGGTTGCTGGGGCCGCTGCTGCCCTCTTGAAGGGAAATAGCGAAAGAGTCAAATGAAAAGATAGAGACTTTAAGAGCCTTTTCCCCGACTGATAAGGAAGTGACCGGTGGTGGAGTGCTTGCCTCCAAGTCCCGGCTAATTACTGGGAAGTCCCTGAAAGCAGTGGCCGCAGCTGTGGTGTGCGCCAGGCCATCAGTCGCTGCGGTATTGATTACTGAGCAATCCTAGCCGATCGGCTTCTGGGGCTCAGAGACAATGTGCTTCCTTCAGAAAACCTGTAATGAGCAGTTCCTATACACGAGTACACTCTGCTGACATCAGATCTGTGCACTGAGATAGTACACAGGTCAATACGTATCGGATTTCCAAACTGCGAGGGTCTTAATGTCAGGCCTCTCTTTTTCTCCCACTCCTGCCATTAGCTATGACTGGGCTCACGTCCTGTAATGCCATACGGGAGGGAAAATCTGCTCCATTAGTCTGATTTATTCTTCAAATATGCCATGACAAATTGCTTTAACACCAGACTTATTAAATTCTTGTGCATTTCAAGTTATGGGTCGCATATACTGGTAGTGCCTGCATGACGTCATCAGGAAGGGGCCGGGGGGGGACGGGGCTGAATTTTACAGCTGGGCCCAGATGGCCTTTGTGAGGGGCCTCCCTCCCGGGCAAGAGGGCTGGGGCTGCCCGGCTCCCCACTGCGGGTTCCCGGTCCCCGTGGGCGCCGTCCCCCGGCACGCAGGATATCCTCCATGTAAATGCAGATGGAGGAGGACTTGAAGATATCCACGGCTTGACTCGCGGTTCAACAATTACTGGCCTTTGTCTGGAGGTTCCTGCTCTACTGTAGCAGAGGCTGTCTCTAGTGGACCGGGGCTATTTTACTTTCCCTCGCTGTAGTAACCACACCGCATTAACAATATTTGTACTACAATCGCCAAGGGACCCACTTCCCAGATTCTATCACTTCTTTATCTCCTGACAAATACCTCACTATCGAACATTATTAGGTTTAGAAAATTAACCCTTCGAGGTCCACAGCCATACCAGGCCCCACCGTCCCTCCAAACAGCCTTATCGCTAAATTTCTGCTATAATGGTTTTTCGTTTCATCACAATTTCAGCAGCGGCTGTCAAGAGGCACTTACAGATACCATGATCTTGTACTTGTGCAATGATTCTCATTAAAATGATGCCAAGGAGATCTGATGGGATTTAATAGCTTTGCCGGCCAGTTCCATCTCCACGCCCATGACAGATCCTGCCGAGCCCTCCTTCTGGAGAAATGGGTACGACTCGCATTAAACTTTTCTGGGTGGCTTTAATGTGTTCAGATAAGTAAAACCCAGGTAGACGTTCTCGAAGCAAATGCGTGCCCAAGCTCTGCGCTTTTCCGTTACCCTCCCTGGCTTGCTGTCAGGATTCTAGTTAGTATTTTCTGTAACTGTTCCTGATAGCTCATGATAGTTTTGATAAGGTTATCTGTTTAAAAGAAGTCAACCGCACAACACAAAAGAAATGTGAAGTGCGCTATATTTACACCAGGGTTCTTGTTTCAAGTGCCTATCTTTCTTTTCTCCCCCTTTACCTATTTCTCTATTTCTAATGGGCGATGCGGCATTGACATTATTTCCCCAGCAGATCATTCGCCCTGTCAATCAGTCTGTATTTTGTCTTTCGCTGCGGGCTCATTAAAACAGCTTCCTCACTCCCTCTGGACACTGCTCTCTATTTGCCAGCTCTGATCACGAAGCTCCTTATTTAAGAAAAATGCCAGCATCACTTGTCTCACATCAGATGCACCCCCTGACTTGTTGCCAGCTCCAGGGGAGACTTTTACAGAGACTTCGTGTGCAGAGATTAAGTGCCTGTGCTTATCCGAACTTAGGGTTTCAAACCTCTCCCACCGAACGGGCGTGCGTTTGGAGGGATCTGAAGATAAGGGGATCACCCTTCTTGCCACTCTGATTTCTGTCGGCAGCGGAGAGCATCCTCAAAACAAACACGAGGTTTTTTTGTTTGGGGTTTATTTCCCCCCCCCAATCTCCAAGTGGGAGAGACCTTGTTCGTGTTTTCCTATTCAGACACACGTTTTCCTAGTCCATGCCAGCTTGCTTAATTAAGAACCATCATCTTCGTGGGCTGAATTATTAATAAAAAAAAAAATCACATTTTAAATCAGGCCTGTGCGTGCACACAGGACACCAGTGTCGAACCTGCCTACGCCGGCCTCTCTAGCCTTTTAGGTCCTGATTAAAAACTTATTAAAACATTATAAATGATTAATGGGAGCCCAGCTCTCAGTGGCAATTATTAGTTTTAATACAGGTAATGCAGCTTAATGAGGGGCACATGTGTGCAAAGCTTTACCTTCATTACTCCTGCGTGTCAACAAATACAAGAGAAATGTGTGTCCGGGTCATCCATTACTTGAAACAGCACCGAGCCTTCCCTCTTCCCCTCCCTTTGTTGATGAGCCAGGAGCCGTAAATTAAGCCCTTTCTGTGGCTCGGGGAAGAACCAAGGTGTTCAGATCACGGTCCCGCCTGCCCAGCTCCCCACGCCTCCGTACAGCCCTGTGTGCGAATATTATTGCACAGGTTCTCTTTCCTGGAGCCCTTCGTCACGTGGGAATTTTGCACTGGAATTGCTGCAGGTTGTCATTGTCTCGGCTTGGAAACAGGAGCTCCTGACACTCCGAGCCGATTGGGTGTCTTTGCTCCAGTTTGGAAACATTCGTGGAGGAGTTTCACTCCACCCTGCCAGCGCCGCATTCGTGATACGTGGTTTCCCTAAATATCTGGACGTGGTGCGTTCTAAGTGCCCGCGTCCTGGTGTGCAGGGATCGCGCACACCCGTGTCCCCCCCGGCCAGAAAGGCGCTCTCAGGCTGCACCGCAGAAACACAAGGAAATACCCGTTGGCGGGCACCCGGCTGCAAGGCGGAGATGTCGGGGCGAGCCCGGGCTGGGGAAGAGGCTGGATGCTGAAGAGACGCACGTACGATGCTGAGAGTGGGGAGCCCGCATCGCTTCGCCCGCCCCACCTGGGACCCTCAGGCCGGGCCTGCGTGCAGCCCACAGCCGGGAGCGGGCGGCTCGGCCCAAGTTCCCAGTCACCTTTTATTTTCTGTTTTTGTGACAAGCAGTCAGACCCGGGCTGATCTCCACTATCTGTTTGAAGAGTATTCAGGACTATTTGCATCACTTTATCGCTAATGTATAATATATGGCTTTAAAGTGGGCCCAAGCACTGTCTTGTTACCGAGCATGAGAAAAGTAAGGGCAATAAAGATACATCAGCCGTCTCGAGCACAGCGGCTATCGTGCGAGCGAGAAAGGTTGCTGCTTCGAGTTAAGAGGCAACCTCTCTGCCTGCCTAAGACAATGGAAGAGCAAAGAAAATGTCAAATCAAGAAAAGCTGGATTTAGAGATGAGGCGGCCCAGAGTGACGCCGGTGCCATGTTTTGTGAAACTATGATGCTGTTGGCAGCAAAGACCCGTGTTTCTGATTCATCTAGGGCCGCATGGCAAAGCCTTGTCAGCCTGTGCAAGGCATAAATAATTCAGGGTGAGAGACGGCAATTACAGGGCCCTGCACAAGCAAAATGAATATTTTATGAGGACTAAAACTGCTCTGGAATGAATCACACACACGGCGTCGCACACACATGGCAAGGGGCTCACACATGGCAGCCCCAAGAACAGAGAAGCGCGGCCCTCATCTCCTTCCAGGCTGTGGACTGGAAACCCAGCCGATGGTAATCAGCGAACACAAAAAAGCCTCCCCCCCACCCCCACCCCTCGCCTGGCCAGGGCTGCCGGCTCCCACGCTCCCGAGAGATGCTCGGCCCCTAAAACGCCCGGCAGGGAGGCCGGAGACCCTTGACTGATACAGCCCACGAGTCTGATGCTAAGTGCATAGTTCTGAACTAGCATGGTGGGCTTGCTTATTGTTTCAGTTGTTCAAACTATTGCTAGGCGTCAGCTGGGAACCTTCCATTGGGGAGCAGGTGATCTGGATGCCGGTCCAAGGGGAAAAAACAGCTCTGTTGTCCTGGATGAAACTGAAGAGAGCTGAGGTAGGCGGGGCCGCGTGAGCCCGGTGAGCGTTACCCTCACCGCCCCAACTCCCCGCCTGAGTTTTCATTTCCTTCCCAGGTGAAGCACGTTCTGCGCTCTGCCTCTGTCTTCTGGACCTGAATCCTACAGGATCCAGGTCACCTAACAGGAGGGCCGGGACTACGGCTTTTTATGTCCAAACTCGCACGCAAAAGTTGCTTTCCTCGCTTTGAAAAGCGGTACCCTGCTAATGGGGGTAGGATTATGGCAAAAGAGATCTTAAAAGGCTGAAAGGATGGTTTCATCTGTTACATTTCCTCCAAAAAATGCTCCTGAACTGCTAGGAACAAATAACAACATTGTTCACAAGGCCGAGGAGGCCAGTCCCACTGGTGAATGGCCATTGTGTTTGTCCAGCTACTGATACCTGGGCTTTTGTGGAGGAAAAAAGGCCGGGGGCTGTGACATCAACACAGCACAAGTGTCCCTCTGTGCAGACACCCCGAGAGGGTCCTCACTGTGGTGGAAACCAAACACCAGATCCCTCAGAGAAGGATTTTCTTTAAATCCAACTCCAATGCATTGTTTATGAAAACAAGGCTATTAGGTATATTAATAATTTGATAAATAGGGATTTGCCCTTAATTATTCATGAAGAACATTTGGCAACAGTAAAATTATATTCACAGAACTGGTTTATAAACCAGCTAATTATAAATTAAGTATGCAAGAGAAAATTGCTAACCTTGAAATTAAAATATTTTATGATTCTGCAACTACAAAAAAAAAAAGGTAGAGAATGATCAAAACCCCAGTGTGAGCAGAGAGTACACAGGACCCTACAGACGGCACAGTGTGGGCTGGGGGAGTGACAGCAGAAAACATGGGCCAGGAAAAGTGGCTCCACCTCCCCCTGCAGCCCTAGGAGTGGAGGTGGCCTCCAGGCAGCACCACTCTGCTTGTTCTGCTCAACTGCAACTCTCCAAGAGGCTAAGCTGACAGAACCAGCATCCATCCCGACGAGGCAGCTTAGCATCCTCAGGAAGGCCCTGCCTGCTCTCTGCAAAGGACACGGTGTGTCCCCTCTGCCTGCTGTCCAGCCCGGGCACGTGGACAGGCCAGCGTGTTCCCATCACTGTGCTCGGGACCCCCAAGGAAGCCCCCGAACGCCCCTCTGACCCCCCACTTCACTACCCTCCTACTGGGGCGGGCTCCACACTGAGCTGGGGGTCCAGAGGGACAATATTGGTGCTGATGTCAGAGAGGCCCGCAGTACCGCCGGTCCCCACTAGAGGGCTTCTCATGGCGGCGTCAGTGGGGAGCAGGCAGATGCCCCGGTGCTGCCGGGATGCAAACAAACTTGGGACCAACCTTCCTCTGAGCTGGGTCATCCCAGCTCACTCTCTGACTCTTCCAGAGGACTTCAGGGTCAGAGGGCTCTGTCCACACCCACCCACGGCCTCCGCAGCGCAGCCCCCCCCCCCCCCCCCGCCCGGAGCTAAACGCCAGAAGCACACCCCTGGTGAGTTTCACAAACATTTCCCTTTCCTCATCTGATAAGAAAAGATACAGCAAAGCTCGCTGGTGGGATGAATTGGGAGATTGGGATTGACAATATATACACTAATATATATAAAATAGATAACCAATAAGAACGTGCTGTAGAAAAAAAAATTCTAAAAAAAAAAGACACAGCAAAGCTTTCCTTCACCTTTTCACGACTAGATATCCTCACCCTTAATTTGAGATGTCAAAAGAATTAAGGAAAGTGACAGGATGAATTAATTGAATTAATTTCTTTTTTAAAAGAAAGAAGCAAAAAGTCAGACATATTCCTTAACTTCTCTCCCCCTGGCTTTGCCCCATGTGCCGAAAAGGCAGCCTGCAAGGCTCAGAGGGCACAGGGGCCAGCCCTGCCTCTGACGCCCTCAGACGTGTTCACTCAGATGCCACGTGCCGTCTTCACTCTCCTGAAACAGAGAGAAAATGAGCAAAATCCACTGAAGTGCCGTTGCCTCTTTTTGCTCATGAAGAGTCTTGACTTCCCCGAGAGTCAAAAGCCCCGTTAATTGCTCCCGCAGCAAAGACTACGGCGCGGGGCACCCCTTCCCGCCCCTGCGCCACCCCGGCACTCCGAGACACAGCTGCGGGTCAGGCAGCCAACCAATCGGGAGGGCTCCGGGAACTCAGATAATGAAAATTTTTTCATGTATAAAATCCTTAATCAAAATGCTAGTGGCGTCATCTTGTAGTGCAGACACTGCAACTTAAAATTAATATACAACAGAACCTTTAACAAAAGGAACACCCCCCGGCCGTGCACTACAAGCGCTCCTGAACCGTGGCCTGGAGGGTCACGCCGGGCTCCTGCGTGGCACTGACCCCGCCTCGCGCCAACAGCACGGAGATCAGAGAAACAACGGCCGCTGCCCCGGCGTCCCCGAGGCCCGGAGGGACTCCAAAATTTGAGGACAAATCAGCAAAGATGATGCCCCGCGGCCGGCGCCAAGACACCGAGAGGTGTGTCTCGCAGGAGGGCCGGCCTGACTTGGGACACGGCTGGAAGCCACCTTCAACCTATTAGTTTTAACTCCATCAGCTTGGTCGCTGAGGAATATTTTTATCATTTGGACTAGACTATTTACCGTTTGATAGGATACATTTCCTTCTGTACCTCTGGGATGCGCCACAGATGCTAAGCAACTTCCCCTAACAATATTTAAATTGCTTACAAAGCCTCTCTAAATATTTGCTATGTATTTAGCATGCCTAAGATTTGCCCGTT
Source organism: Orcinus orca (assembly GCF_937001465.1). Classification (NCBI taxonomy): domain Eukaryota; kingdom Metazoa; phylum Chordata; class Mammalia; order Artiodactyla; family Delphinidae; genus Orcinus; species Orcinus orca. The sequence goes on from NC_064572.1 coordinate 87,797,697, forward strand.
ATCCCAAAGTCTTTTTGTTGTAAATTGCAATTTTACAACTTCATGCTCGTGATATATTTTGACAAAGCTCTGCTGACACCCTCTATTGGCCTCCAAAGGC